>NC_089273.1:47233917-47531544 GCF_963678975.1 Dysidea avara
TGGAAGCAGCAAGCACAAAAGGTTGACTGTATTTATCTGTAAATAAACATAACAGTACAGATAAACACATGGTGTTATTATGTCAAACCTTCACACATCTCATCAGTGGAGTTAACAACACCTACATACAGATATAAGAAAAATAATAATATTAATATATGTCCTGTATGTGATGCTACTCTATGCATGTATGCATTTTTCAGGTGATGAAGTGGCAAAAAAACGATTGTTATTTATGTACAACTTATGTATGTGCAGTTCTGTAAGGGGATCTTGTTTATAGCATTGAGATATTAAATTGTCCTCATAAGTTACAAACAGGCACACATGACATCTCTGAATGATGTTGATTACCTATGCTATCTAAATTGCAAAACTGTCGACATTTACATCATTACAACCAAACTTGATATCAGAACTTAATACTATCCAGCTGTTTTCATTTAGACAATTAGTTCACTTACACACTTGGCTTTCTGGTGTAGGAGATTCCAGAGAAAAGGCAGTCAAAAAAGTAACAAATACTGCATAAATCAAGAACCTGACCAAATACAACCATAACCCAAATGTCCACCATTTGTGCTGCAGTAGCTTGGTTGTAAGATGATGATTCAGAAGATCAGCACGCTCATTGTCAACCTGTGCAAAACAATATGTTACTATGCACACCGCCCAAATAGATTAGCCATTATATATACTCTAACAGAACATTCAGATACTCTGATCAAGACTTAAATGTTTCAAAGAAGTGAATCTATAAAGTGGTTTTCAAAATAAAAATAAAATGCTTCTTCAATGTCATCATACAATTCAGATTATGCTTTAAATTGTACATACAAAAGCCACAATAATTACCTCCTATGTTGCTCAAAATATTGTAAAATAATGATTTACATTCAGTAGCTTTGTGCACATCTTGTATTCATTCAGTATGTCATAATTAAGTACTGTAGTATGTACTTCTTGGCTGCCATCTTTGATTTCATTACTTATTAAATCCTGAATGCTGTACAGTTTTTCATGACTTAACTGTAGCAACATAAATGTGACTAGGCATGAGGCTATTATGCTCTAAAAATTGAGCATTATGCTTTGAGCAATGCTCAAAAAATCTAGCTGGTTGCTGTATTAGAGTATTTCAATGTGACTGCTTTAATAAATTCAGTGACTGTTCTATTAGAGTTTCTGACTGCTCTATTAGAGTATCTCAATCTTTTTTAACAGAATCGTGTGATCTGCAGATTTTCCTACTGTTAAAGCTTTATAATCACCTAAAAATGCTAGCATAATTCCTGATTCCCACACATTTCTATTATTCCTGAAATTGTGCTGGAATAATTTCCGCATCCCTAAATGTGACCAGATTTAACAGAACCGATCAAAATCACACACCAAGCAAAATCAAACTAACACCTCCAGTGGATAGCTACACTCCTCAGCATTACTCAAACTATTCAAGGCTTAAGAGTCATCTTTTCTGGGTAGTGTGGCAAGCTTGAATGGTGGTTTCTGACCTTATGGAGGACATGGCTTGGCAAGAATCAGTGGTTTACTGGAAGATGACCTGATATGGTTGGCCAAATGTTTTCTGTGTTTGTTTTGGTCCATTTCAACTATATATTAAGAACACAACCCTGAAGTCTATGTCTGGACTTTAATTGTGGTCCACCTCCATCTTGAAATCCCATCTCACCATCCCCACCCTCCACTTCTTTATAGGCACTTTGATACTACTTCGCTCATCCAGATGCTCAGATTTTCTGTTTTATTTGGTGAGACACACTAATGTACTACCTTTCAGACCACATCCAGTTCTTTTAGCTGCTTGTGAATGTTGTGATGCATCTTTTATGTAAATTTTAGATGCATGCTTGCTATTCTTGGCAAGTTATAATTCTTTAAATCCATTTATCTCAAAACTTCCAATGTACGATTTGGATTGTTTATCCAAAACCCAGTCACAAAAAATAAGAAATTTGACTTGCGTATAATGTGGAGCAAGGAACAAAATGATGAAAACAAAAATTGCAATAATGCTGCATTGATATTTCATATTTTTGCAATACTCTAATTCAGTACTAATACAATTTTAAATTAAAATATGGGAAATAAGTGATCACTGAAAGAAACAAAAGAAACAAGAATCAACAAATCAGCAAGTTAAACCATTCCAGAAGTACAATGGAGCATGTCAAACTCTTAAAATCCTAAGATAGATATGGTACATACCCTGTCTGATGGTGATAGATCATTGGATGAGTAGAAATGTTCAAAGAGTATGCTGAGATTACTGCTACATAAACACTGACTGTTACATGTAGCTACCATTGCCATGTCCAATGTTTAAAAGTGGTACACATTTATACAGAAGCATTCTTTCTTAACCTGATTTATGGAACTGTATTTATCCTTTAGTTTTTATCATATCCATCAAGTGCAAACATAGGTGTAGCTGGGTGAGGGCATGAGCAGGCGTTTGCGCAATCATCACAGTTCCTTGCCTGACCATTATTAACTTTTACCCAACCATCAGAAGTATAGCTATCTCTAGATTCATGGCAGTGCACAACAACCCAGTGACAAAAGAGGGTCGTTTGGCAGCAGTCCACACCACCATTACCAAAATAGTCAAAATTTAACACACCACAAAGGTGGTTTAAACATTCAGTGCTTGACTAGTCTATGATTCGTACCCACTCCAAATTCCCACATGCTATGTTGAAAATTTAGCAGTGCACCATAAGTCATTTGGATAGCAGTAAGGCTTATAATAATACTTATACTGCTTAACGGTGATATATACTCATTACTGATTGACAGCAATGCTCATAATATTGGTGGTGATACTGATACAGTATCAGTACTAAAATTTCCACTAATATTGGTCTAAATTTCATATTTAAAAACATAATATATTTGTAGTTAACAAACACATCATTACATACCATAATTTGTAATGGGTGATTCTTAGCAAAATTGTGTAGATCATGTTCTACCCTGTTAGTATCACTACAGAAAATTTAAGTACGTAGGTACATAAATACCGTAGTTCAGCTCATGGTACATGATCCATAATTAAACACTTACATACATAATACATACATACAAACACAACATGTGTATATATGTAGCTACATACTTCGTCTGGCTTTGAGGAGTATTCCATTGTGTACACATGTCATCTATAAACTCATAGTTGTATTTCCTGGTGTACACATTGTCCATTGTTTCTTCTTCTGTTACACATCTACCCATTACTTCAGCAGCAACATCATGCACATTCATGTGTTATTTATATATCTACATAATTATATATGAATGAAGTTATAAATGATGTGTCTGCCTGTGTATCAAGACATGTTGTGCAGTCCAAGAAGCCAACACGCCATACCAGTGGGTTAATAACAGGAAAAACAAATTAATAATGTTACTTTTCATGAATATGCAGCTCTGTACTGTTACAAAACAATGCCACCCACGCTATAGTCCACATATCAATTTGAGCATAATTGCTCCAAGGGGCTTTTCAGATACGAATCTTCAAAAATTGACTTTCTTCATTTTTTTCTGATGTACTGTATCTTTCACATGCTTACAAAAGCTGCCATAAAAAGCAAACATGCAATCTAACTGCCCTGAAATTAGGTACCCACAAGAAGGGTTTAAAGGCACATCTTGGTACCAAGTTTGGTTTGCATACATATATATATATATACATGACAAACAGTCACAAAGTTATTAACAACTATTCATGACAATAAGACTCATGCCTACAAGGTAAATTGCTTATGGGAAATCAGTACATGAATAAATTAACCACCAAACTCAAACGTTTGTGGTTTATAACAACAACTACAGAGTAACAATGAAAAAACCAGGCATGGGTAGCTAATGTATGATTGACATTCATAATATATGACTAATCATTAGAGGCAAATGGCTAATAATGAAAATTGCTATGTGGATAGTTTATTAAAATACTTATGGTTGTAAATACGTAGTGACAACTACAAAGGTATGACATAACTATAATACAAAAGCCCAACATGTATGAAAAATGATACACTAAAAGAAGTCATCCTAATAGATCCAACAAATACACATGTATTAATACATACTAAAGTTGATATTAAATGATATAATATTATATTGACACCTCAGACCAAAGAAAAGCCAGTGCATATATATCACATAATGTACTGGCTCAAAATGTTAACGAGATATATGCAGTGCCTTACGCACTGTAAACAGTACGTATATCTCGTAAATGCAGTGCATATATCTCGCTAACTCAAGACATTGCACACCTAATAGGTTTGCAGTATCTCAATCAGATGTGATTGTGGGATAGAATTTAGCAACATGTATAGTATGTTCACGTTGAGCTGAATCCTGAAAAACAGCTAAAAATTAAAAGTGATTTTTTCTCAACAGAGTTAACATTTCAGCCAACTAGATGATTATTGGTAACAGCAAAGGTGTCAACAACAGACACATACAGTTTGGCTCCATTACAAGTTCGGGAAAGGGCTGTAATGGACACTGTACTTATATGGCTTCCCATAGGAAATGTATTATGAAAATTTTGATTGGCCATAAATATCATGTCAAACATTCGAAGAACAAGATTTTGAAATATTTTTAGGGGGTCAAGCAGTACTACAAATGAGCCAAATTTCAAGATCATGTGTATTTGTATCCACGAGTTATTAAATGTTTTTGGGGATTCAGCTCAACGTGAACATACTATAGTCTGCTGTTGTGCTGTTACATATATCAGAAATTTAGGTGTTGATTAACACTTTAGGGACCAGCATCATATATACACGTAAGTCCAAATATAGTTTCACACAAAAGCCCACCGTCGTACATGCATGTCCAAGTGAATAGGCAGTAAACAAAGAGCTATATCTTCACAGTAGTAGAAGCTACGGGCTTTAAATAAACACTATTTTGTTTACCATTAGTAGGTGATTCTGTTGATATACAATGATAAAATGTTACATGAAACTAAGCTGGTTAGAAACAGCTTTGTAATAAAGACAATATTCTATTTACACAACAACAAAACTAACCTAGTAGAAATTGCCTTGTATTTTCCTCTCTGATGAACAGATTTTAATAATTCAACTTCCATAGTGTTTGTTAATTAGAGTGAAATATTTTGGTATACACGATCACGTGATACAGCGCTTATATAGAGATGGATGAGCGATTTTAAAAGAACTGTGTTACGAAGAAGAAAGATCTTCATCGTTCATGAAAGATCAACCGGTTACTCGAAAATGGTACGTTCTACACACTTTCAAGTTAGAAAGTGCTGTTTGTTATTGTTAGGTGATTTTTCCACTATAGTTTTAATAAATTTTACTACTTCCTGGAGTTTTGCTGACACTACAAATTTGTCACATAATAAAATGCGTAATTTTCATAAAACCTGTAGGTTTTCAGGGTAGGCACTGTATAAATTTCTGTGGTCCTTAAATAGTTAAATCATGCTTCTTTTATTACTGCGTTTACTAAAACTACTGTTGATGTGTTAAAATTCCATCCCACAATTACATCTTGTTTAGCAAAATTCAATTCCACAACACAGCTTACTTGATTTCTTATATAAGAGAAGATACATGCAAACCTATTAGGTATGCAATGGCTGAGTGT
Source organism: Dysidea avara (assembly GCF_963678975.1). Classification (NCBI taxonomy): domain Eukaryota; kingdom Metazoa; phylum Porifera; class Demospongiae; order Dictyoceratida; family Dysideidae; genus Dysidea; species Dysidea avara. The sequence goes on from NC_089273.1 coordinate 47,239,579, forward strand.
GTCAAAGTAGAACATATTTGCTATAACATGGTCACTCATGCTTGTATGATATATATGCACTTACCTTCGGGCCGCATGCATCAGACAAAGAACTCATGCTTGGGGCATAACTATTACACATATATATGTATAATATCGTAGAAATATAAAACAATATAGTTTTGATATGCTACAATCCTGTAGAAGAAAAGAAATTAAAACCAAGAATCTATGCCAAAACAGCCAAACTGCAAAGAAGAGTTTAATAATAGCATATTATGTAATATTTATACACCGTTGATTTATTCAGAACTAACTGCACCGCACCCGACTTTTAAAAGTAGCACAGTATCAACTTGTTAGCCATCACTGATGTATGATTGAGTCCACAAAAGATGGGTCTGCATTTAGTTACATGGGGTGAAACTGGTAGGTAAATGTGCCTGAAGGTTTGGCTACATCACTGATGACCATATATGCATTACTAGATATATACAGATACATAGGAACTAAGGCACACATGTAACAAAATATTTAAAGTGCATGCATGCATATATCTGTACCTGGCATGCGCCGAATCAGCAGTTTCAAGGGTGTACTATTTCCTGTAGTGTAATTGTAATCACCATTGTTCCCACTGTCATCATCCTGACCAGTTACTGCCACTGGTTTATGGTCCTGCCATCTCATAGCTTTTTCCCAATGGTCAGACTTAACAATGGCCGAGGCAACTTCACTAATATATAGTAAACATAGAATTACAAATTGATTAACTGAGAGTGTGAGTTTTACACATGCATGTAAACACTAATCTAACCCAAAACAGCCAAGCTGTAAAAAAAGTGTGCGGCCCTCAAAAAGGCTATGGTGAAAAAAGATGTGAAATCCAAGGTGGCGGCCAAGAAATGGCTGTGATGGTAGGTTAATGGTAAAAATTTTAATAACAACAATTCAGGTGAATTTTGGTGCCGCTTGGTCAATTGGCACAAAATTCACCTGAATTGTCGTTATTAAAATTTTTACCATTAACCTACCATCACAGCCATTTCTTGGCCGCCACCTTGGATTTCACATCTTTTTTCACCATAGCCTTTTGAGGGCCGCACACTTTTTTTACAGCTTGGCTGTTTTGGATTAGATTTCATTCTTTTTGTATTTGTATACCCCAAAGCCGGCCTATGGCCTGCTTTGGGACTTTTTAAACTAATCTTTTTTTCTTTATCACAGGAAGAAGAAAAGATGAAGCAGATGTACTTTAAATATTTCTGATTTTATCAGTAAATGTACGAATTATATATATAATACATATATTTATTACAGAACTGTCCATGGTGGTTTCTGTGTAACTGAACAATCTTCAAGGTAACTTCTTCTAGCTGATCTCTCTACAGGGTGATTTGTTTGTAGCTGAACTATCAACAAGGTAACTTCTTCTAGCTGTTCTCTCTACAGGGTGATTTATTTGTAGCTGGATTCTGTACGGGTGATTTTTTTGCTGCTGAGCTCTTTACAGAATGGTTTCTTTGTAGCTGAACTCTCTACAAGGTAACTTCTTCTAACTGATCTCTCTACAGGGAGATTTGTTTGTAGCTGAACTCTATGCAGCTGATTTGTTTGCAGCTGACCTATCTAGATGATGGTTTCTTTGTAGCTGAACTCTCTACAAGGTAATTTCTTCTAGCTGAACTCTCTACATGGTGGTTTCTTTGTAGCTGAACTCTCTACAAGATAACTTCTTCTAACTGATCTTTCTACAGGGCAATTTGTTTGTGGCAGAATTTTCTACAGGATGATTTCTTTGCAGCTGAACTCTCTACATGGTGGTTTCTTTGTACTGTAGCTGAACTCTCTACAAGGTAATTTCTTCTAGCTGATCTCTCTACAGGCGATTTGTTTGTAGCTGAATTCTATACAGGTGATTTGTTTGCAGCTGAGCTCTTTACAAAATGGTTTCTTTGTAGCTGAACTCTCTACAAGGTGACTTCTTCTAGCTGATCTTTCTACAGGCTAATTTGTTTGTAGCTGATTTTTCTACAGGGTGATTTGTTTGCATCTGAACTCTCTATATGGTGGCTTCTTTGTAGCTGAACTCTCTACAAAGTGACTTCTTCTAGCTGATCTCTCTACAGGGTGATTTGTTTGCAGCTGAACTCTCTTCATGATGGTTTCTTTGTAGCTGAACTCTCTACAAGGTAACTTCTTCTAGCTGAACTCCCTACATGGTGGTTTCTTTGTAGCTGAACTCTCTACAAGGTGACTTCTTCTAGCTGATCTTTCTACAGGGTGATTTGTTTGTAGCTGAATTCTGTACAGGTGATTTGTTTGCAGCTGAGCTCTTTACAGAATGGTTTCTTTGTAGCTGAGCTCTCTACAAGGTAGTTTCTTTTAGCTGATGTCTCCACAAGGTCACTAGTTTGTAGCTGAACTTTCTACATGGTGGTCTCTTTGTAACTGAACTCTCTACAAGGTAACTTCTTCTAGCTGATATTTCTACAGGGTGATTTGTTTGTGGCTGAACTCTCTACAAGGAAACTTCTTCTAGCTGATCTCTCTACAGGGAGATTGGTTTGCAGCTAAACTCTCTTCATGATGGTTTCTTTGTAGCTGAACTCTCTACAAGGTAACTTCTTCTAACTAAACTCTCTACAGGGTGATTTGTTTGCAGCTGAACTCTCTTCATGATGGTTTCTTTGTAGCTGAACTCTCTACAAGGTAACTTCTTCTAGCTGAACTCCCTACAAGGTGGTTTCTTTGTAGCTGAACTCTCTACAAGGTGACTTCTTCTAGCTGATCTTTCTACAGGGTGATTTGTTTGTAGCTGAATTCTGTACAGGTGATTTGTTAGCAGCTGAGCTCTTTACAGAATGCTTTCTATGTAGCTGAACTCTTTACAAGGTAACTTCTTCTAGATGATGTCTCTACAGGGTCACTAGTTTGTAGATGAATTCTCTACATGGTGGTTTCTTTGTAACTGAACTCTCTACAAGGTAACTTCTTCTAGCTGAACTCCCTACATGGTGGTTTCTTTGTAGCTGAACTCTCTACAAGGTGACTTCTTCTAGCTGATCTTTCTACAGGGTGATTTGTTTGTAGCTGAATTCTGTACAGGTGATTTGTTTGCAGCTGAACTCTTTACAGAATGGTTTCTTTGTCGCTGAACTCTCTACAAGGTAACTTCTTCTAACTAAACTCTCTACAGGGAGATTTGTTTGCAGCTGAACTCTCTTCATGATGGTTTCTTTGTAGCTGAACTCTCTACAAGGTAACTTCTTCTAGCTGAACTCCCTACATGATGGTTTCTTTGTAGCTGAACTCTCTACAAGGTGACTTCTTCTAGCTGATCTTTCTACAGGGTGATTTGTTTGTAGCTGAATTCTGTACAGGTGATTTGTTTGCAGCTGAGCTCTTTACAGAATGGTTTCTTTGTAGCTGAGCTCTCTACAAGGTAGTTTCTTCTAGCTGATGTCTCCACAAGGTCACTAGTTTGTAGCTGAACCTTCTACATGGTGGTTTCTTTGTAACTGAACTCTCTACAAGGTAACTTCTTCTAGCTGATCTTTCTACAGGGTGATTTGTTTGTGGCTGAACTCTCTACAAGGAAACTTCTTCTAGCTGATCTCTCTACAGGGTCACTAGTTTGTAAACGAACTCTCTACATGGTGGTTTCTTTGTAACTGAACTCTCTACAAGGAAATTTCTCCTAGCTGATCTCTCTACAGGGAGATTTCTTTGTAGTTGAACTCTACAGGTGATTCGTTTGCAGCTCAACTCTCAACATGATGGTTTCTTTGTAGCTGAACTCTCTACAAGTTAACTTCTTCTAGTTGATCTCTCTACAGGGTGATTTGTTTGTAGCTGAACTCTCTACATTGTGGTTTCTTTGTAGCTGAACTCTACAAGGTGATTTCTTCTAGCTGAATTATCTCTTTCTATAGTTGCATGAATTCCCTACAAGGTAACTTCTTCTAGCTGATCTCTCTACAGGGTGAATTGTTTGTGGCTGATCTCTCTACAGGGTGACTTGTTTGTAGCTGATCTCTATACAGGTTGCTTGTTTCTAGCTGATCTCTTGAATTTTCTTCTGGTGACTGCTCTATTAGGATGACTGCTCTATTAGGATGACTGCTCTATTAGAGTATCTCGATCTCGCACTTGCTACACCAAGTTGGATTGCGTGTTATAACTCCGTGGCTTTAAGTCTGATTCTTCTACATCATTGAAGAGCCTTTCTAAGATGATAATTCCATCTGTACAGCGATTTTAGAAGCATTACCCCAAGCGGTTTACCTGGTAGGCGTGGCAAGCAGTCGTTTTTTATTAGCTAATCTCGATAGCCCAATTGTTACACACTGTTGGTTTTTTCGTTGTATCTTCCTGGTTTTTAGCTCGATTTCGTTCAAACCACAAAAGGTTTGAGGTTCAATAGTTAACCTATTCACCCACTGATTTTCAGCTTCTTCCCATACGCGGTTTACCCTGTAGGCGTGACAACATATTGGTGTTATTTTTCGTGAATAATCGCTCATAACTCTTTGCCTGTTTATCGTATTCCAGCCAAAGTTGGCACAGAGATGCGCCTTTATACCCCCCTTCTGTGTGCCAAATTTCAAGGCAATCGGATATGGCGTTCGCGTTTTATAGCAGTTTTTGTAAGTGTGCGAAAAGAGGAAGAAAAAGAAGAAAAAAAAATGAAGAAACTAAGCCAATTTGTGAAGTCGCATATCTCGGGAACGCTTGAAGCGATTTCGCTCAAATCTGGAATGTGGAGTGCTGAAGGTGGAGGGAGTGTTCACAGCAAAAATGGTCTTGTTTCATCAAGGCAGCACAGAGCTACGGAGGTGCGAAAATTGCGTTTTCTTTCTTCGTGTCAATATACTCACGGGTGTTACGCGCCGGCTTCTTGGGCCGCACGACACACTACCGTGTGTCTTGATTTTCTTTGGGATAAAATACGTACACCTAATGTATCATTACTTTTGTGTATGACTTGATTGTGGTAAGCTAACATCCAATTCAAGACTGAAACTAATTAAAGTTTCCAGCATGAAGCAGTTTACACAGTATTTTTGAGCCAATGTAGGGAATACATAGCTACCAAGGATGTACAACTACATCCTCCACCATTTAAACTCTAGCTGGTGCCCACCCACTACACTTATATTTCACCCTATATAAATACTTGTTATACCATGACACTCACATTGTCAATACTCTTGATTCTGCTGTGAAAAGGGGTGCAGCCTTCCAAAAATAGGCTAGTGTGAAAAAGATGTGATATTAAAGGTGGCAGCCAAAAAAATGGCTGCTTTGATATTATATCAATTGATTTGTAATGCACAAATCAAATGACATTCTAGCCATTCTTGGCCACCACCTTTGATATCACATGCTTTTCACACTAGTGAAAGCTGCACCCCTTTTTCACAGCTTGGCTGATTTGGATTAGATATTGTTTTTTGTATTTGTATATCCATTCAAAAACATCTTCACTGTGAAAAAGAGTGCATCCAAGAAACTACAAGTAACTCTAATAGCCACAACTACAAAGATCTATTATCTGTTGCAGCCAATAAAGAAGGTAAACACTATTAAGTATGATAAACAAAGTTTGAATATTTAAGAATTTTGCACTGACTGATGTTCTGCATTCAGTCTTGCTGCTTTCTTAATTAATACCACCTTTAACTCTAATTGACAAGTGATTTAGCTGCCTTTTTAATAGTAACAGAAAAAGGTGGCCAAATGATTTATCAATCAGAGAAGGCTCAGTTTCCATATCAACATGTAATCGATTAATTCTCAATTAAAGTACAACAAATACTATAAATACGGACGTACGTAAAAGTCATGGGAAAGCACATGTAACTGTCCATAAGTGCAGCTGCTATCACACACATCAGCTTTTTTTCATGCTTACGGATGGCAAGTGTAGTGTTTGAGCTGTCTCCTTTGTTCACAATGATTAGCAAGTCCTCAGCATTAAAACTGCTACAAGAAATGAAGCAGCAGATGGCAGCACTCCAAAACAATGTGGACGAGATACAACAGCAACATCCGTCAGTACAGAATGGAGGCACGCAAGAGGGAGACGAGGAAGAGGAGATTACTGGAAACCTCATGGAGCTGTTTAAATCTACTGCAACATTTTTGGAGCTGGCTTTCTTGGTAACCATTAAGACTGCAGACTGTAAAATGTATTTGGAGCGGATAGGGGTACCAGTGTGTGATGCAATTAGATGCTACAAACTGGACCCAGTAGTCCAGTCTACCGTACCAAGTGAAGCTATAAAGGCTGGTGGCTACTTATCCTGTCTACACCAATTCTGGCTAGATGAAGTGACCCCCCTTATGGCACTCATAGGGACTGCAGAGGGCTGTGTTAATGCATGAAAAAGGCAGTTGCAGCTGCTCAGTCAGCTGTATATTTCCTGGACAATGCCTATCAACACATGATGTAAGAAAGGCATACGAAAGTGTTAATGAACCTCAACCCAACCTTGAAATTAGTGGTTAATGATGAAAAGATGTTCAAGTCAGTAGCTTCCATGTTATTTGGAAAAGAAGAATTGGTGGTGAAGGCAACAGATATGGTTGAGCAGCTCAAAAGGTTGTTTCTAAACCAGAACCAAAGAAGCCAGCCAGTCATTTGCTTGGCTACCACCCCTGAAACTATTCAACAACAGCAGGCCATGGGAGTAGGGGCAAAAGTGGCCAAGGTCATTACCAACCTTACCAGAAGTTCAACCACCCAGGACCAAGTATGTACCCAAGGCCTGAAGAACTAACTCCTGTAATACAGACCATAACACTGACTGTAACTCCTACTGTACAATATATGCTAACAAATTGTCATGTATTATCTCACCCTACCACTGCCAAACAAATAGAAATGAGGCTATTATGCTCCAAAAAGTGAGCGTTATGCTTTTGAGCAGTGCTCAAAAATCACCTATTATGCTTTTGAGAATTGCCCATTATTCCCAAAATTATGCCACCATAATTGGCTAATAATGCCAGTTTATTGCTGTATCAGACCATTTTCATTGATATTTAAGCTTCAAATAGTCTTGAATTCTTTAGCTGATTGCTGTATTAGAGTATTTCATTTCAATGTAACTACTTTATTAGAGTAAACAATATTCAGTGACTGTTCTATTAGAGTATCTCGATCTTTTCTAACTGAATTGTACAATCCGTAGATTTTCCTACTGTTAAAGCTTTATAATCACCTTAAAATGCTAGCATAATTCCTGATTCCCACACATATCTATTATTCTCGAAATTATGCCTGCATAATCACCGCATCCCTACAAACAAAGCATGCTGAGCAAGTAGTTACTCTCAATAAAGAGGGATTTAGTGACTCTATTGCATGCAGTGCGAATCAAGGTGTTCATACAGAACTGGTCCCTCATAACTCAGGACCCTTGGGTTCTACAGGTAATTCAGGGATTTCACTTATCTCTAATAGAACTGCCAGCACAGTCTGTGGCACACCGGGAATTACGGTTCCCTCCAGATCAGACCAAGCTGATCACAAAGAGGTAATAGAATTAATCTCCAAGAGAGCAGTATCCCAGGTATAAAACACCACGGGAGGTTTCATATCCCAAACTTTTATTGTTCCCAAAAAAGTGGGTAGTTATAGACCAGTGATAAGCTTGAGGGCATTAATACATCCCAGAGGAACACTTCAAGATGGAGGGCTTCCACATGGTGAAGAGCTGATAGGGCTCAAGACTGGCTAGTAAAAATCGACCCATACCTGTTAGTTCCGATTCATCCGGACCACCACAAATATCTTCAATGGAAAACCAAGACATACTAGTTCAGTTGTCTTTGTTTCAGACTGTCATGTGCCCCTCAAGTCTTTACAAAATTGATGAAGCCAAATGATTGCCTTCCTGAGGGAAAGAGGAATGAGATTGATAATCTACTTGGGCAATATGTTAGTGATGTGCGATCTACTGGAAGAGTTGACAAGGCAAGTGAATATGATCCAGGAGCTCTTCAAAGTGCTTGGCCTGACAATCAGTAAGAAGTCCCAGTTAACATCAGTGCAAGAGATAGTGTGCCTAGGTCACCAATTATCAACAACACAGATGAAGGTTTCCCTTCCACAGAGCAAAATGCAGAAGATCCGTCAGGGGTTACAGAACATAATGAAGAAGCCATCAGTATCAGTTTGAGAAATAGTTTCCTTTGTGGGGATGACCAATACAGCAAAATAGAGCCCCCCACCCCGTTTCACTGACATATACAAACAAGTCCTAATAAACAGGGTAATTCCCATTGCATCTCCTCAGAAGGTGAAGGAGCAATACCAGCAAATCGTAACCCTCACATCAGAAGCTGACATGGTGGACCAATTCTGCCATGATTTACAACTCTTCCCCACTAACTCATCATTCATCAGACATCACAATCAAAACAGATGCATCCCTGTCGGGGTAGGGTTCCAGGACCTCCACACATGGGAACTTTGGTCAGTAGAGGAGCAGGAAATGCATATTATATCAATGCACAGGAATTGATAGCAGTACTCTTGGCAATAAAGACCTACTCCACAGGGAAGGAACATCTGAACATATTAATTCAAACAGAAAACATGACTGCCAAAGCATATGTCAATCATATGGGGGGTTCCCACTCTCCTACCTTGAACTCAATAGCAATAGAGATGTGGAAATGGTGCCTGGATACCTGTCAGCAGAATATCTGCCAGGGGTGGACAACAAGATAGCAGACGAGGAATCCAGAGCAACAAGGGATCACTGTTACTGGATGATTCACAATCATGGATGTTTTCAATCAAATCAACAAAGCTCTGGGTCCCCTAGAAGTGGACATGTTTGCCTCCAGGTTGACCCACCAACTTCTATGCTTCTTCAGCTGGAGACCAGATCCAGCAGCAAAGGCAATCGATGCCTTCGATCAGAACTGGAGCCAGTTCAAAGGGGTATGTGAATGCCCTATGGTGCAATCCTGTCTACATTATCAAAGATCCACAGAGACAGAGCCAAGGTAATCTTGGTGGCCCCAGTATGGAGAACACAACCATGGTATTCACTTCTACTGCAACTGTTGTACAATTTTCCTCATCTGCTTCCCAGGAGAGAGAATCTGGTTATCTCCCCAACACAGAAGGAGCTCGTTATGGCAACAGGGGTACCTTAGCTAGCCACCTGGCCATTGTCAGGCACCAGTACCAATAAGGAGGCCTTTCAACAAAAGCTACTCGATTACTGGCAGCATCTTGGAGGAACAAAACTACCTCAAATTCTGAGTCACTCTTCGGGACAGCCGATGTAAAGAAAGGGGTAGAGATTCCACTTCTGGACCTATAAAAGATGTGACAAACTTTCTAGCTGACTCGTTCCAGCTGGGCTATCAATACAGATCAGTAAATACCTCAGTACATGAAAAAATTGATGGTGAGTTAGTGGGCCAATATTATCTAGTGTCTTGTGTATTAAAAGGAATATTTAACTAATGGCCCCCTAAACCTAAATAGCACTCAGTTTGGAATGTAGATTTAAGTCTTGAAATGTTCAGGAGGGATGGATTACCTCACAGAAAATCTTACAGTCAGGACAGTTATGCTGTTCATCTGTGCAGGAGAGCTGATCTGGCAGCACTAGATTTTAACAACAGAGCCTTTTGTCTTGAGGGGATTATATTTATTCCAACATATTTGTCAAACTAGTCACACCCTTCTCACAACGGGGCAAGCTTTTCTTTCCAGCATTCAAGGAGGATGATTGTTTATACCCTGTAACAACTTTGAAGGCATATAAAATTCTAAACAAAGATTTTCGTCATATTTCAGGTGAAAATCACCTGTTCCCTTCATTTATCAGCTAGCACAAACCTATGACCTCTAGCACCATTGCAAAGTGGTTAAAATTGTGTCTTAGGAGAGTAGGTATTAATACGTTAGCTTTTCAAGCTCATTCAACAAGAGTAGCAGTATTTACCAAGGCAGCTATGTCTGGTGTAACAGTAGAAGACATACTAAAAGCAGCTGATTGGTCCGGTAAGGAAACTTTCCAATGCTTCTATTACAAGCCAACACATCAACAATATTAATTTGGTATATCAGTGCTGGCGGCCAGTAAGTGTGGTTCAAAATCACATGTTGATATAGAAACTGAGCCTTCTGAAGCATAATTGTCGAATGACTCAGGTCATGCAATGGCCACCTGCTATTTGTAATTATATGATGAAGAAGGTGAGGTTGAAATATCAACATGTCCCACCCTCCCATTTATAAACGCTCTTTTATATTACTGAGTATAATAGTTGTTTTCTTCCAAGATTTTTCTTTTAGTGCAGTTGAATGTGTCAGTGGACGAAAAAATCCGGATGTGTGTAACAGCAGCTACACCTATGGACAGTGACATGTGCTACTATTGCGCATGTCCGTAATTAATTTTATAGTATTTCTTGTGTTTTCAAACCTTGCTATCTGTAATTGAGAATTGGCCAATTACATGTTGATATTTTAACTTCACCTTCCTCATACAATTACAAATTGCAGGCCTTCATTGCACAACTGAGCCATTCGACAATTAAACGTATTACTTACATCAGTCAGTGCAACATTTTTAAAAATCTTTAAACTTTATGTACTCAGTAGCATTTACATTCTTTCTTGGCCACACCAGATATCAAATCTTTTAGTTGTGGTTATTACAGTTACTTGTAGTTTCTTGGACATGGTTTTTTACAGTGAAGATGTTTTTGTACAAATTTCATTTATTTTGCAACAAATGTACCATAATATAAATGGTACGGGATCAAGACACACGATGGTGTGTCATGCGGCCAAGTATGGGCCCGTGACAGACGAGTTTGTATTTTACAGGAGCAAAGAAAACGCCGTTTTCATGCATCTGTAGCTCAATAGTGCAAGACCGGAAATCAACCACTTTTGCTGTAGTAATTTCTTCAGGGTGGGATACCTCCCACCTTAAATTTGAGTTGAATCCGCCAAGCCATCACTCAGATACGCATCTTCAAATTCGCCTTAGTTTCTTTGTATTTTTCTTTATATTCTTCTTTTCGCAACATTTAGAAAAATTGCTATAACTCGTGCATGCTTTAGTCAATTTTCTTTAAAGTTGGAGGGCAGTAAGACGTAATGTAGCATAATTGCAGTCCAACTTTTGTACACATCACATAAAGAACAAGATATACACGATTTTCAAAAAAAATGTTATGACAATTTTTTTGTCAAGGCCACAGTGTAAACCACTTGAGGGAATGAGTTGAAAATCAGTCTGTACGTGGAGTGACTGTCATAGTGCAAACCGTTTGTGGTTTGAAAGAAATTGCACTAACAGTCATGGAGTTATAACAAAAACTCCAACTATGTGTAAAAAGTGCACGATCGAGATTTGTTAATAAAATAGTATTACTTGTCATGCCTACCAGGCAAACTAGTTTATGGAACCAGCTGAAAATAGGTAAAGAGGTAGATTAATTGTTTTAGGACAAGCTTTCAGTGGTTTATTAGGAATCAAATAAAAACCACTACGAAAGTCAACTAGGTGTAACAAGTACACAATCGAGATACTCACTGTAATAGAATATTCAGCTTCAAAATAAGTCTCTCTATTAGAGCGTTCAGCTAAAATTAAGTCACCATGTAGAGAGTTCAGCTAACAACAAGTCACCCAAAAGAGAGTTCAACTACAATCAAGTCACTCTGTAGAGAGTTCAACTACAAACAAATCACCCTGTAGAGACTTCAACAACAAAAAGGTCACCACATAGAGAGTTCAACTACAAACAAGTCATCCTATAGAGAGTTCAACTGCAAACAAATCACCCTTTAGAGAGTTCAGCTGCAACATGTCACCCTGTAAAGAGTTCAACTACAAACAAGTCATCCTGTAGAGAGCTCAGCTGCAAGTAAAGTACCCTGGAGAGAGTTCAACTACAAAAGTCACCCTGTAGAGAGTTCAACTACAAACAAGTCACCCTGTAGAAAGTTCAGTAGAAACAAGCAGCCTTGTAGAGAGATCAGCTAGAAACAAGTCACTGTGTATATAGAGAGAGTTTATGCAGCTATAAGCAAGTTACCATGTAGAGAGATCAGCTAGGATCAAGTCACTGGGGAGAGTTCAGCTACAAACAAATCTTGGAAAAGAAATCAACTACATTTTAAATCACCCTGTAGAGAGTTTAGCTAGAAGCAAGTCACCTTGTAGAAATCAGCTGTTACTACATAGAGAGATCAGCTAGAAACAAGTCACCCTGTAGAAAGTTCAAGTCATCCTCAGCTAGAAACAAGTCACCCTATAGAGAGTTCAGCTACATTTCATAGAGTGTTCCAGCTAGAAATAAGTCACACTGTGGAGAGTTTAGCTGCAAACAAATCTCTCAGTTGAGAGATCGGCTATCCTGCAAAGAGTTCATGAAGTCACCCTGTATAGAGGTCAGCAAGAAACAAGTCATCCTGTCAAAAGATCCGCTAGAAACATATAATGCTGTAGAGAGATCAGCTAGAAAAAAACACTCTGTGGAAAGATCAGCTGGAACAAGGCACCCTGAAGAAATATACTTTTCAAGTCACCTTATTGAGAGTTCAGCTACAACCAAATCCCTCAGTAGAGAGATCAGCTAGAAACAAATCACCCTGTAAGTATTCAGTTAGAAACAAATTACCTGTAGATAGATCAGCTTGAAACAAACCACTCCGTAGAGAAGTCAGTTATAAACAAGTCACCCTGTAGAGAGATCAGCTAGGAACAAGTCACCCTGTAGAGAGATTAATTACCCTGTAGAGAGATCAGCTAGAAACAAGACACCGTGTAGAGAGGTCAGCTAGAAACATGTCACCCTGTAGAAAGAACAGCTAGAAACAAGTCACCTTGTACAGAGAACAGCTAGAACAAGTCACCCTGTAGAGATTTCAGCTAGAGAACATGTCACCCCATAGGGAGATCAGTTGTATAGCATTTAAGTCACCCTGTGGAGAGTTCACCTATACAAGAAAATATCCTGTTGAAAGTTCAGCTATCTTGCAATTCTTTCTGTAGAGAGTTTAGTTAGGTTGCAAGTCACTCTGTGGTGAGTTCAACTACAAACCATTCACCATGTAGTCAAAGAGTATAGCTATGTTATGTGTCTCCCTGTAGAAATTTCAGCGACATACACATTTCCCTGTAGACTATTCACCAGCAAACAGTTCAACTTGTGTGACTTAATTTTTATCATCAATCAACACAATTGTAAGTTATTAAATAATATTGCGTAAATGTACATGTAGCTAAACAAATCATTAAAATCTTCTTCCTCATAATAGTCACCTCCCTTTAGTAAAGAAAAAGACAAGTTAAAAAGAAATACCTAAAGCAGGCCATAGGCTGGCTTTAGGTATGAAATTACAAAAAGAAGTGATATAGGCTGTGGCCTCCAAAAAGCCAGGGTGAAAAAGATGTGAAATCAAAGGTGGCGACCAAGAAATGGCTGTGATGGTAGGCTAATGGCAAACATTTTAATAACGACAATTCAGATGAATTTGGTGCTGGATCAGAGGAGGCAACACCAATTCACCTGAGTTGTTGTTATTAAAATTTTGCCATTAACCTACCATCACAACCATTTCTAGGCCATCACTTTTGATTTCACATCTTTTTCATGCTGGATTTTTGTAGGCCACACCCTTTTTTACAGCTTGGCTGTTTTTTGATTAGATATATTCAATAAAGTAATTACATATATTGTATGCAGCTTTAAAATTGTGCTTGCATATCTATGCCATGAACATGGCATAAGTATAAACCACTTTATCATGGGCACTGCTCAGGGTTTAACGTGCATATTCACTGGGCAATATCAAGATATTACCCTTACCCTGGCAATATCATGGGAATGTGGTTTACTTATGGCTTTGATGTCCAACCAGTTTAATGATACGAAACACTTTGACTCATTTTAATGATCGACATGGAGCATTTTATAGTGGGTTTTAACTTACATATTAAGCAAGGCTCAGTGTAGTTGCTAAGTTTATATTATTTGACATTAGCTAAACTACATTCTAAGATGACTGAACTGTAAAACAATCGATTGTGTGATGCGTGGATGTATATTCTACCCACTGAGTGGGTGTGTTTCAGCCATTGAGCAGACCACGAAATAAGAAGAATATGACAACTAGGTGAGTAGCTTATAGTCCTAAGTACTAACATATAATGTATTAACTTAGTTATACTGCCACAATAGCAAAGGTTTAATGTAGTATTATAAACTTTACACCCCAAACATCAATCCCACAATCTAAACATAATTATGTAGGGAAACGTTCTGAGAGCTATTTACCCACACAATTGAAACCACAATCAATCATCAGATGCTAGTGTATGAAACAAAAGGGGTGAGTGATCTGTTGTTCTTTCATCTTTCAGTTGAGTGTGCCCTAAGTGATATACGTATATCACTAATACCACAACTGCGTCAGGATTTTGCTGATATATACACCCTTACTCCTCGGGCCTGCAGCCCTTGGGGTACCCATCAGCTCACAGCTATAGTACAACTATTACATATGACTAGGTAAACAAAGGAATACATGTCAGTGGTGTAGCAATAAGGGGGCTACAGAGGCTGCTCCCTCTACATTTGTTGCAGCAGTATCTTATGCCTTGTGGCACTTATGAGCTGATCTTAGATGGGGCTTAGCCCATCCACTTTTAAATATCAAGATGACCTAATAGAGCAGTCATCGAGGCAGTCATTCATTTAAATAAAATATTCAGGTGCATTCTCAAATAAAATTCAATTTCAGTCTATTTCCAAAGGCATGCCACCAGACCCCCTACCATTTTTCACATGTGGTCTACACAAATTGCATCAACTGCTTACTGGCTACCCTCCTTATATATCCCCTCACTTAAAACTTTCTATGCTGTGGTATACACATATGCCTAATAAAGTATGTAGAGCCTCAGTATAGTAAAGCTTACCTGCTTGTAAGTAAAAAATGTGACCAGATCGGTGAAAACCCGACACAATCATGCAAGCCTAAATTTACAGTATTAAACATTGAATACAACAAGCAAAATATGGAATTTATGGAATTTTATTGTAAATTATTTTAATCCTTCCTTCTTAGTGAAGGAAGGGACTAACAATAAAACACCTGGATATTACCTTATTCGCCTACTTGGAGCTTGAAAATCTTTATTTTGTTGCAGTAGACCCAAGGATATGCAAGTTATGAGCGTTTATTTATGTCACATCGAAGCGATCGTACGTGACCATTTTTTTTTTACAAATTTCGTCTTTGTATGCAGGGAAGAAAGGAAATAAAAAGACAAACTTATCAAGTAATTGATTCCCCTATTCATGGCAAACATGATGGTGAAAATTACAGCTCTGTATGTTAATTTGTTCATAAGTTACAACCGTAATGAGTACGCACCTATAATTTATTTTCCCTATAATTTATTTTCCCTATACTTGCTGTACAAATTGATTTTTCTGTTGTTGCTACTTTGTAGGGCTGTAACTCCCAAAGTTTTTGAATAAATGAGGCTGAAACGTTGCCAGAGGGTACACTTGGCTAAGTAGAATATAAATATTTAATAAACAGGGATTCAAAAAACAAGGGCGGCCCCAGGAATTTTGCTGACTGGTTTCCAAACTTTTGCTATACACAAATTTAAATCTAGGGGGTATAGGGGCAAGATTTACCAGAAGATTGCATAATTTGAAATCATTATTATTATTTATTACAAGTAATTTGTAAGGCTAAACAGCCTGTTACTGATACACCTGATCAACAGGTAAAAAAGTACAAGTAGACTAATTACATACACTTATACATAGTGTTAGATGAATACTGGTCAATCAATTCATCAACTGATGCTGCAAATACTACTTCTTGGGGTAAGTTATTCCATGGTTCAACAACTATGTTTTTTTATTCATTTATTTCTTTTAATTGAATCTGGTAGCAATATTGACAGTTTAAAAATATAATTATGTTAAGTATAATGTAGGCTGCTTAATTGTGTTTGCTTCTGGTACAGTATCAGGTGCAGACTAAAGAATTAAAAGACAGAGCAAATTTGACATTTGAAGCATATGCAACAGACATGGACGTTGTTCTGTGGTCTTGGGGCATGCTCCCAGGAAGGCCCAAGGAAGCTTTTCTGATTTTAACACTCTGTTATAAGATTTTGGACTATTTTTACTGTGTTGGCACAAGTAAATAAAGTAGCTGGCTAGCTAGTTACTTACAGTTCTTAAAAGAAATACAAAATGTGGCTGTTCTATTAGAGTGGTTGACTGCTTTGTTAGAGTATTTCGAACTGAACTATTGTACCATTGCAAATCACTGTAAAATATAATTTTGATTACCTAAATACACTTTGACCAGTTTCTGGAAACCTCAGAAACCCCCTAGATCCGCCCCTGAAAAATGCATGATTGTTTTGCAGATCTGGTCACAAATAATAAAATAGAGATTGCAGAAAGAAAAGGTAAACCTTTCTAGAACTACAAAGGAGTATCTCAAACTCTTTAAAGTCTAACACTGAAATTATCTCACACATAATCTCTATTTAGACTCAATAGATATGGTATGTAAATATTTAATATATAAAAGCACAGATAATGTGCACTACAGCCTGTAGCATATAGAACGTTATTATGACATACAGATACGTATATAAGATGTTAATTACATATGCCACATTGTTAATGATGACACACCCAGAATTTCAAACTCATTCACACTTCTACATTATAACATACTGCATTGCATACACACCCTAGAGATTATTAAACACAAACCTGTGCCCATTTATAATGGAAAACACCAAGCAGTTGCACATGAGTGGTGTCTTCCCCTTCTCAAGTTCATAATCCTCAAGAGTGACATCAACCCCAACTTGTTTAAGCAATCGCTCAACAACTTTCACATGACCATAATAAGAAGCAGCCAACAGTGGACTAGTCTAATAGAGAATATCAATATGAGTGTACAAACAAACCATGAATTTGCATAAACATTATACAAGTATAAAGTTCAATGAGCGGGAATAAAAAGTAGTGAAATAAGAGAGGTTGCTTACACCTGAAGATATACTAGTGAGAATTTCAGTCTATACCCACGACTAAATTAGGGATTAAATATCCTCTAGTGTATAGGCGACCTCTTTGTTTCACTACTTTTTATTTCCATGATCCCTAATCAAACTTGAACTTCCTTATACATGTTTTTTTTTTTAACATTATTATGACCAGTGAACTCATGCATACTACATCAGACAGAAAGACTGGCACAAGGCTTATTGTTTTCATCAGAACACAGGCTCCAACTATTACTTACTGAAATAGCAAAATGGCCATTATGCTTTGTTTTTCAGCTACATTCAATCTGTTACATAGCGTTAAAAATGAAATTAAAAAATGCCAGTCTACAATCTTGGACGAATCTTGTCAAACGTATCATGCAGTGTTACCACGAATCGACAGTTTGCGCATTCAAGCAAATATAAATTGGACACAAAGGAGGACAAAGGTAAGTCCATGAAGTATGTATTGTATGCACTGTGGTATGCCCAAAGGCACCTGTCAGGCTGAACCAATATTGAACAGTGAAAACATCAAACCTGTAGCCTTAGCCACTATTGAGTTACATTTGTCTGAAGATATCATTTAGCCAGTTAGGCAGTTAGTCAGTAGAAAATTCCACTAAAAATTAAAAATTTGTAACAAGAAGAGTTTTAGGTTGTACTGAAGACACTTTTGGGCTTGGTTACACCTAACCAATACTGCCAAGGCACCATGAAGGTGGTGATATTTTGACCAGAAAACCCCAAATCTCCATGATCCCTAATATACACTATCATACTGTATGATACACCATAGATAACTAGTATGTTAATTTAAACACGAAGTAGGGATCTATGCAATAAAACGTGGTGAAACAAGAGATGAATGATGGTATTACAGCATAGCTCGGTGGAAAGTCCCTACTTTGACATTGAACAAAATATATTGTTATAGCTATAATGTGCCAAAGTAGGGACTTTCCCACTGAGCTATGCTGTGATACCATCATTCATCTCTTGTTTCATAATGACTGTAGATCCCTACTTCATTTTAAATTAGCAATTTTTAAAAATACTAGTTTGCTTAATTTTTTGTTGTAGCATAGCCAGCTACAGTGTAACTTATAGACAAGATGCCACCTGCCACCAGGAAATGCACTGCTTGTAGAATGGTATGTGCAAAGTGTGTACGAAGTAGACTACTGTCAACTAGGATGTTACAACCTCTCGTACCCATGAAGGAATTAGTCTGGCATAGCAGCCAGATCTGATCTGCATCAATAGAGGTGCAGCTGGAATGTAAGTGGGCAGCCTTTGTATTTCTATGAATATAGCTGCATTCAGGATTGCTGCAGATCACACCTCAATCATGGATACATTGTGCAATTAAAACTAGAATTGTGATACATACATTTGAGGGTACCCATTATAGTGGTCATGAATTTCACTAACAAGAATAAGTATTAGGAATTATAAACTGGGTAGGGACAATGTAGCACCCCAATAAAATGTACTGAAACAAGCTGGATTGCAATAGTGCATAATGTCCAATTGCTGTAAAACAATAAGAAGCAAATATCCCTACTGTTTATTCATTGGGGTGCTACATTGTCCCCATTCTAGTTTAAAATTACTTGTATATGCTGCATACTACCATACTGCATGAAATGCATTTATACTTACATTCCAAGAAATCTTTTTGAGATTTTTTTGAGCTCCTTCAAATTTCCCATTCACATTAGCTCCCACCTCAAGTAAGTAGTCAACAATTTCTTCATGGCCATATTGAGCAGCATAAGTTAGGGGAGTACGGCCATTTTTTTCATTACTTAAACAAAACAATAACACGACAATGATATGTACATAAGGTGTAAGTCTGTACATACAACACGTAATCCATTCAGAAACAAAATATCTTTCCATTATGTATTTCCCATGATGATGGAGCTGCAAGCAACCATACAAATACAACTAAAAACATAGTATATGGTTCAGTATGTTTTATGGCTTCATCCTAAGTGGCACACAATTGTCTTTTATGAAGCTAGCAGTTTGCAATTACAACACAAAAGCCCTAAAAACATGTGTGACATTCCTATCTAGCCTCTTCTGCAGATATAGTACACTGTAGCTATGCAAATAACAACTTGCGGTGTTTCAGAAGTGTGAGTTTTAGCATGGACTGCACTGGTTGTTGCAGAACTAGCTAAGTACATTTACATCACACTCACACTGCATCAATGTCAGCATGATGGCTGATCAACAGCTTGACAATTTTAAGGTGTCCATTAAAAGTGGCAATATGCAATGGTGTTCTACCTGTAATAACATTGCCATTAACCCTATGAACCATGCACATACATATGTGACCGAATTTAGAAAATCGCCCATATGAGTGTGTGTGAAATAATTAGAATTTTCATGTTTAGTGGGTTGTTAATAAGTCTAGAGCAGGGCACAGTTTTGAAAATATTTCACGAATTTTCTTGTAATTTAAGGCATTGAGAATTACGTAAAACCATCAACAAGTAGATTTAGACTATAAGGTTTGTGATTTGATCATTAAATATTTTAGGTGTCAAATGCACCCATATGGGTGATTTTCCAAAATTCGGTCACATAATTATGTACAATAGCACTAATGAAATGTGACATACCATTTATATCTGTTAATGTCACTTTGGCACCTTCCTTGAGTAACTTTATTGCAACCCTACAAATATATACCATTATTAGCTGTATGTGGTGTACATTATGTTTCTTACTAGCTATTGATAATGAAACTATGTGCATCTAGGATGTTGTAAAAATAAATAAGTAAATGCTACTTATAGTTAATAATTTTGCATTTTGCTTCTATAAAGTCATTACATCCCATCTACATATTTTGATGACTATCTAGTCAACCAATCATAATGTATATATACAGCAAGTAACATTTACTTTGACTCACTCATGATTTCCACTCTTGCACGCTATATGTAGCGGAACTTGGAATTTGTTATTGATGTCCTTGTTGATGCCCGTTTTGGCGTCCTTACTGAAATCTTTAGCAGCCTAAAAATGCAATACATTGATTGTGCATAAATTACATCTTTAGCATTAGCAGACTTCTGTTGTAAGCAAATAATTTAGACATTTCATAATGCTAAAATCAGTAACCAACATGATGAAAAAGTGATTTTGTGTAAATGTTGTAAATGCTTTGGGAATTTTCTCAAAATTAGACAAGGAAAAATTGAACAACACCAGCAAGCCCACATTCACCAAATGAGGGATTGTAAGATCACATGGATTTGTCAGACACTTCCATGATGAGAGAACAAAGTCTATAGCTGTCTGAGAAACATGGCTGCCTTTACATTGTTTGTGAATATTACCCACACCACTAACTGTGGGACTAACATTTGCAGCAGCATTGAGTACCATGTTTGGGATTTCCAAACTCCTGCGCTACTTGGAAATGCAGGACCCTACTTATACTAAACACTTATATGGCAGTCATAGTGACATCACTTCTTGTTCATCACATTCCTAATGTAATCCAGAATTACTGACAGCCACTCTGTGATCTGAGCCATTCATGATTTTATTCCTTACACTTGTTTGTTAATGTAAGTATCCATTTGTTTGAACAATTAAGTTCAGCTACATAATATTTTCTCCCTGATACATGGCTCAGAATAATATGTGAAACATGACTACAATCAATCCCTTACTTTGAGAAAATTATGGACAATTCTCATTTTATTCTTAAGTGATAGCTAACACAAAAACTGTTGATGCACTTACTGTGAATGGACACCTTACTGAAAAGAAATGCGACACAAAAGAGGACAAAAAGTAAGTCCATGATGCATGATCAAAAAGTACGTGTCAGCAAAGCAAAGTCTAACTGTGAAAAATCAGATACCCGTAAGCCGTAATTGAGTTGCATTTGCAATGACATTCCAAAAATAATTGCATGTAATAAACTTTCACATTTTAATGAGTTGGACAAAATCATGAAAGTATTACCTCATTCATAGGTGAAAGTTTATTTGCAAACTGTTTCAAAGCAAAGTTCATTCATCTGAATGCTTGTTTGCCATGTCTGCTAGTGAGTTAGCACAAGACTTCAACATAATTATAAAGAATTCTATTTGTAAGAAACTGATTGAGAGCATTTTGTGTCATTTAAAAGACATATTTGGACTAGATTTTAACCAACTAACATACTACCAACCATGAAGGAGAAGACCTATCAAGGCACCCTACATACTATTCCTATTAATGGTAAACATTCATAATCCTACTATTCTATACAATACTACTATACTGCATAATTAGCATGGAGAAATTTACAAATGCACACAATGACAAACGTTGCCCATCTAACCTTAAGCACATTCACATCACCATTTTCAACAGCCAAGTGAATAACATTACATTCGCGACTATCAGTAGCTGACACATCAGCTTAAAATTGTTCGTCAATGCAATCTGGCTCATCATCATCATCTGGTCTCCCAATAAATGAATTCACAGCCCCAACACTACCAGAAGCAGTTAGCTGTTAACAATGGTGTCATGCCATCTTTGTCTTTGCATTCTAACATTGTTTGGTTGTCTTCATCTTTCCACCATTTCCACATTACTTCCCCATCTTTGATGTGATTACACATTTCCCTACATGATATCACATCAGATTGCAGAAAGCTTACTACTGGGTATTGCATCTCATACAACTTCACATATCCCGTCTTAAGTATATACATGTAGACTAGTTGGTAGCGGACTATGTAGCACTTCTGAAATAATTTTTTTCATTAAGATTCTCACTCCCTATATTAATTTTCTCACAGGTCCCTTGTGGGAAAGCACTAGTAATGATATGGTTAAAAACTGATTTTCAGTGCAAACATACAAGCAATCATACATTCTTTATCAAACAGTTTCTATTTGTTTTTTGTAAATGTCAACAGACTATTTGATTGCAATTGCAATTAATTTGCAAACTTATTGAAAATATGCATACATTATAATGTTTCAATTAAAAAATTGTTTGACAAATGCAACTACAAAATAGAAAAGTATGCACTTATATGTCTAATCATATCATGTTTTCATACAGATTCTTTTTCTATGTACTACATCCTCTTATTTAGTAAACATTCAGCAGTTTTTTGGAATACAGTGATTACATTTTCTCATAGAGAAAAGCTTTTATTCATGTGTATACAGTCCGACATATTATTACAATACATTTTCACATGTCTTAAAGTTGGCTAAAACTGTAGTAACATTTTTTAAGCTTCAGGGAATGCAACAGTGGTATGGTTTGAAAACACCCCTCTACATTAGGAATAGAACTACTTCTTTGAAAAATTCATAATCCAATTATTTGATGCATTAAAGTTAAAGCATGATATGATAAGTAGATGATGAACCACATAATATGTTTATTGTATTTTGGGTGAAAAGATCAAAGTGAAGAGTGTACTTTTATTTCCATATTGTACACCTGGCTGCACACTTCAAAGCTGGTAGGGTGCTGTATTTGTTTCAACTGTGCTGTATTTTCTCTTTGATCCCAATACAGCACTGTTGAAACAGTAAACAGTATGAAGGAATATGAATAATGCCAGTTAATCACTGCAATATACACAGTCTCGAACTTACATGGATAGGCACTTACCTCCTGCTACTTGGCGTCACCCCCACTCTTCGCAGCCACTACTTTAGTACAATAAACCAGTTAAAGCACCACCACTGCTCGTGCAATATGGAAAAATAGCACTAGGGCATGGTCTCGAACCTAATGCAGCACTCGGCTTTGCCTTATGCTGTATATCTCTTATCCATGCCTTCGTGCTATTTTTTCCATATTGCACTCGCAGAGGTACTTTAACTAGTATATAAAAACCGCCAGTGGAGTCAAGATAAATGCTTGTATATAAATAACTACACTGTAGGTATGAGAAAACACATGCATGTCCCTATAGTAGCTAATTCTACAATGTAAACAGCTTTAACTGATTAGACACAGATATATTTCAAGTTTTGACCATCATTAATTTTGTTTATGCACATAATTGTAATAGCTGTTTCCTAGGAAATTTTTGCCTGTGTTGGAGATAAGCATGTCTATATACATATCTGCATCAAACCGCAATGAAATCATAACTAACTTACTCTCAACATCTGCAGATTTCTGGAGACAACTTAATGAGTACCTAGTCATGGTGTTTCAATTGGAGGATTAAAATTGCATAATTAGAACTTCACAAATCTTAAAATGTTCACAAACTTAATGAATCAGTAGACAGTAAATAATGAAGTATATATATTGAGCTAAAAGTTATATATAATGGTATGGAAATCCATTTCAAAGTAACATTTACATTCTTTGATCTATTTAGGTAAGCTGCAGTACACCCCTGTACAAATTTGTTATATACAGATATAATAAGACAAAGCAGTGCTTTACCAATACAGAAGAATACCTATCAATCCAATACCAAAGCCAAAAGATTTATGCAATAACCAATTAATACTCATATTGCTCTATAAAATTAATTTTGTGCTTGCTTGTTCATGATTATAGCTATATAAAGTTGCATTAGAGTGCCGGTATTTGTTTGCGATAATGTTTTATAATGAAGATTCCTTCCAAGTAGGTATGCATGATTCTACTATTTGTCTAGGACTTTTATTTTACAGTGACTGTTGTATATATTAAAATATCTCAATTTTTCTTGCAAACCATAATAAAGCAGTTTCTCAACTTTTAACAAAGCTAGAATATGATTTCCAGTCTGTTATCACAAGTTTTGCTAGCATAGCATAGCATGCACTTAATATGGTGATTAGGCTTGCGCCAATTAAGCTGGCATCATTTCGAGTACAATAGGCTGGCAAAACATCAAGCATTATGTAGAAAGATTTTCAAGAATTTTAATTAAAATGTGCAATACGCATGCCAAAATTCTGCACAACGTTAACACATTTCACATTATTACTGCATTTCACATCAAAAACCTTGCAGTGCTATTAGTTTTACTATTTCTTGACTGATTATCCACATTTTATGGTGATAAGATTGAGATACTCTAATAGAGCAGTCACTTACTCTACTACAGCATTCAGGAAATGCAAATATACTCTAATAAAACAGTCAGCTCTCGAGCATAATCTTGATTTTGAGAGCATAATTTTGAGCATAATAGACTGGATTTTTGAGCACTGCTCAAAAGCATAATTGGCTCAAGTGGTCAATCCTAATGGTGATTATGATAACGGCAATTGGCATGAGTGGGTCTTAATCGTAGTTTCTTCCCCACTGATTGGTACCAAAATGGCTATAGAAGGAAGCGAGGAGACATGATTTTAGTGTATCAGATATTTTGTTTGACCTCTTTATGGTGATTAGGCTTGTACTATAGAAGAAAGTGAGGAGACATGATTTTAGTGTATCAGATATTTCATGGTCTACTTAATATTGATGCTTCATTTTTCTTCTCCCAACTACTTGCACACCTACAAGAGGTCACAAATTCAAATTATATAAGGAGAGTTTTAAAGGGCATACACATTTTCGAACAGGGTAATTGATGACTGGAATAGTTTACTTGATTACATTGTTAATGCTGATTCATTAACTTCATTCAAGAATCTCTTAAATTAACATTGGACTGATTATCATTATTTTTATAATGATTGATTTTTATGCATGTAATTGAGCAGGATTCACAGGCTATGTTTTTTCCTGAAATTAATACTAAAATACTAAAAAGTATTTTAAGTAAGTTTTCACACCAACTTCTTACCTTCCAGAGCATCCACTGTGCAAGTAGCCAACAGCTAAGTTTCCCACTGTTTTAGATAGTTTTTAAACAAGGTTGACTTTATAAGGTGAGCTCCAAAAAGGGAGGGAGGTAGGGGCCCGGAAGGAGGGAAAGAGGCTGTTTAAAAAATTGAAAGGAAGGCGTAGAGATGAATTGCAGTGTAGGCCAAGATTTATGGACCATTCGGGCCTAAAAATGGGCTTAAATGAAGGGAAATTCACAGAACGTGTCTACTCAACACCAAGGAGCTGTACAGCCACATACAGTCACCCCCAGGCTGACTATAGCTCCATTAATGCCCCACACCCCACATACAGATTGCCACTAGGCTTGGGAAAAGCAGCCAGCAAAAGCAGACCACTCAAGTCTATTGATTGTGAAATTAGATACTTTATTCATGTAGCTTTGTGTCCTTGGTGAAAAATCAAATGTGCTGACATGGGCGATAAGACCGGTTTTCCAGACCCAGTCACATATTATATATATTATATATAAATATATAGGCACCAGCCTATTATGCTGGCACGATTTTGAAAGTTTGAAAAAGTAAACAAAAATTATGTGCCCACATGCCCTAATTTTGCAGGTCCAGTCACATTTTAGGCTATTTTCATGACTATGAATTTTTTTTATCATTAGACTTTCTGAGATTACTTAAATCTGGTTTAACTGTACACAGCATGCCATTTTGAAAGCAAACTGCAGCTGGCTTAGTATTTTTTTACAAAATTATGCTTTCTGAGACTGAATTTAAAGACATTATTTTTTGAGTGTTAACTGAGCATGCCATTTAGAAACGCTGGGTAAAATTGGGTTCTCAGATATTGAAGCTATCAGTAGGAATTTTTTAATATGTACCTTATACAGGAGACTTTTAAAAATTTAACTGAAGCAGTTCATAGGCGGTGGAGACGGGGGGGGGGGGGGGGGGGGGGCAGGGGGTCATGTCCCCCCCACTTTTATGGGACACTGTTTGCAAGAAAAGATCGAAATACTCTAATAGAACAGTCAGGATCTGGATACTCTAATAGGGCAGTCATAGTATTCAGAGAAGCAGTGTAGCAAGTTACTTAGTGCTACGTATGTGTAGTTATAAATAAGGAGATATGATTGGTGGAGAGCAGCTATTGTCAGCAGGCTGTGACCTTCTTTTTTTGGTCTTCAGCTTACAGCTAGCCTGGCCCCCTCACTCTTTGGCCTGCTCCACCGCCCTTGTAAAGCATTAATTCTAAGGTTGCATTCGCAATGTTTAATCAGGAAAATTTTTACATATTAAACACTTTGAGATTAAATCTGAGAGCACTTTTGATAAGATTTAGTTTCCCCCTAACAGCCCTAGAATGAACACTGGTTGCTCTACAAGTCGTACCTCGCATTACACACCAGGGAAAATGTGTTATTTTTTGGTGGGGAGTGAGTGCTATATAAAGGGAAAAAGCACAAAATACAACCACAATACAAACTACTCTACAACTAAACTATAAACACAATTAATTACAACAGCGGTTTGGGGAAAGGAAAATTAGAGTCCTCACACTGCAAAGCCCAGTACCGTAAAATCATACGGGCATTGTTCGTCCATAAAGAAACTGAAAGTTGTTGTAACAAATGTTTACAAGCCTGTTTGGTTGACGCACCACTTCTGGCTGTGGTGCGTTCAGTGATGGTACGAAGGGTTTGAAGTGCAAATGGTGACCAAACACCAAAAGTTTCTACAACAAGTAGGACAAAGTCACATCCCACCTCCTCTACAGCATCTTGATGTCTCTGGTCCTTGGCTAACTTACCAATTGCAGCAGCTACCCCAGTACAAGAAGAAAAAGAAATGTGAGAAGGCTGGGTAGTGCTACAAACGGACACATCAAAATATGCTGGACAACCATGCTGAAAATCAGGGTGGTACACATGACAAGTGGGTACCACCCTGATTACCACCCTACCACCCAAGTGTGTACCACCCTTTCAGTGTTTCAGGGTGGTACACCCGGAAAATTGCTAAACGGACACGAGGTAGGCAATGCACAATAATGATAATTTCATTTTTAATAGTTCAATAGAAATACATTGGAGTTGCCTGTTCAAGATGGAATTTTTGCCACTGAACAAAGCAACTCGCTGCAGTACTTCTTCATATGATGGACACGTGCACATTCACGTATACTTTATTTGCCACGATGAGGTAGCTAATCATGACGTTTTAACTGCATTATCACAAAAAAACCCTAAGTGAAAATTTCGAGGAAAATTTACTATGTGGTACAAAATGCTGACCAACATACCTTGTCATCGTTTCTGACGAAATTTTGCTTACTCGTGCAGCATAACACGCGCAACTAGATTAATGATGCAACTAGCTAACCGAATTCATCACTATATGTGTTCCCCAATAAAATCCCCTTATAGCTAGTAGTAGTTAACTAGTGAATACGTAATTCCTTTTGTGACAGGGAATGCCTGCTGGGATTATATGCAACCGCATCACACATTTTTTCTCATTCTTTATGCACCTCAGTATCAAATCGAATGTCAATTATCCCATCCCCACTAGCTCCGTAGTAGGGATTTGACGTATTGCCGCCCGAGCATACCCAGGAGCTTTTGAAGTCGACGTTTAATCGGTATTGGTAAAACCGGGAGGGGAGCGGGAGCGGGAGCGGGAGATTGCTTGGTAAAATCAGGAACCGGGAATCGGGAGATCACGTGTCAATCTTTGCTGTCACAAGTAACACACATACGTAGCTAGAGCGCCTGCTGTGCTGTGACGAAGAAACTAATATAAACTAGTAAATTATGAGCTTGAGGGGAAAAATAGCTATAGCTAGATAAAGTTTGCATGATGGCCGTATATTAAAGGCTTTCATTAGAGCTTTATAGTTATTAGCAGTGAATGCATAAAATTGTATTGTGTGGGTTTTTAGCACAGTAATTCACAAAGTGGCTATTTTAGTGGACATAATATTTCTGAAAGGTAATTTCAGTGAATACATGCAGCAGTTATTTGGCATATTGGATTGTCTTACAATAATGAATGATGAGCAACAGGCCTCCAGTCCTAGCTACATGGTTCTGCCCCAGTCTATACTAAAGTTCATGCACCCTACCAATCTAAAATCCATTCAACTAAACGTGATTAGACTTCCCATCATTGCCAGCAGACTTTCAATGGATAGACTGAAGTACAGTACACCAAGCATAATTATTCTCTGAGTATACAAAACACATTAATAAATCATAAAGTGTTAATTAGCTACAACATACAGTATGTAAAATCAAAGCTGCCTAAAGTAATATGCATATGACCCAGTTTTGTTCTGGAAATCATTAAGTTTAAAAGGTTGAATCCTGTGGCTTCTCATGCCATCATGATATAATGTTTGGCCATACCAGAAGCAAACTGCAGTAAAATGATTGTCACTACAAACACTGCAGCCAGCTAGTTGATATCCATGACCATAATTATATAGTTAAAACTTTTGGAATTGTCAATATTGATCTACCAGTCAAGGACTGGATATCAATCGGGATCATCCAAGGCACTCGATTAAGAAATGACGATGCCATTACCTGTGGTACACCACGGCACTCATAAAATGTTTCTCTGTTTCTGCCAGTTAAATTTAATCGGTCAGTAACTGCATGGAGAGATTCATTTGGTGGTTGGCAATGAAATTCTGCACCACAGTAACCAACCATATCTCCAGCTATAGGAAAAATTTCATTAACGTTATCTAATCCAGAGCTGAAGGAAAATGTAGAAGGGTATTTTGTTACCTCCGTGTTATGATTAGGGCAATGCTCAGAGGTACATTTAAGTTTAATTACCAGTTTCCAGATATGTGTGAACAAGCAAAGACACCTATTATTCTCACCACCAAAACAATCATATTTCAAATTATTCTCCTGAGAAATTGTAAGATTTAATCTTGATTGAAGCAAATGCAAAAATAGTGTTTTTCCTTCATCCAGCTTTCCTTTATTCATCAATACAATTGCTGCTTTGAGAGAGTTCTCAGCTTCACTGTCACCAAAGGTATCCAAGAAAGATTTGTACTGTTTGCAGTGGAGTGACAATATTGTCAGGAAGTTATCAGAAGTGCAAGTGTTGGTGTATTCATTGTGCATCCATGGAAGAGATTCTGGTACAGTATATACATGCACTGCAAACAAAATCGGCATTCCGTTTGGGTATGGTAATGTCACATGCACTCAAACAATACTTATGGAACCAGTTGTCACACTTTGAACAGTTGTACATGTTGAAGTCTCGTTGTGAATTGCCATATAGCGCGGCAGATGTTGATCCATCAACCCATGGTGTTTGGCAGTAGTAAAACAGCTGAACCATCTCTTCTGCTTTCCCGCGATAGTCCTTTTTAACTTGTGAAATGCCATTGACTGTTCCAGTATCATCTTGTTGCAATACTGAAAATAACTGTGGCAAACCTTTAACCAAATCAATGCGCAGTTTTCCCAAATCCGTATCCGGTTGTTTGCAAATGTGCAGGAGCAAAACTGCAGTTATAATCTCGGCTTTTGCATTCTGTTTACTGCTTTGCACTCCAACATGAATGGTATTCACAACTCCAATGTTTGAACGAGTGGCAGTTCCTGCATGATAGTTTAGTTCTGCATAATCAGGGTCACTGTAACTTGATACAACCTACAAAAATATATTGCAGTAAACGCTATCTATGCATGGATATTGTTATATAATACCTCTACTCTTGGTGTTTTATCTTCCTTATCGTTTAAACGTCTCAAAAAGGCTATTTGATTACTCCTTTTCGTCTGAAGTACTGCAATCTTTCCAATGTCAAGATCAGTAACTTCCTAAAGGAATGATAAATTTTAACAGAGGCTACATATTATATGAATGAAGATATAATTACCTACCTTGTCAATGCTTGGTTGCAAAACATAATTGTACAGGAGAATATCTTGACAGACAACATTTAACTCAGATAAGAATCGGTCCCAACAAAATTCTTCATTTAAAAACTTGACTCTTCTTTCACATCTCCTTATTTTAGCACTACTGCTGGCCTTTTCCTTTAATTCTAGCAGAAACTGAGTTAGTGGATGATTTGGTACACAGGCCTCTTGAGGTGGACTTGAATCTGTCTGATGTACAAGGGTTGTGGCACCTAATAAAATTTGCATGTACAAAATTTAACGTAAAAGTGCTACAAAATTTTTAGCATGTCTCACCCTTCAATTTCTTTTTAGGAGCACATGACATCTGTTCTCCATTGCAACAACTATTGTCTGTATCCAGCTGGCCTGCATGTATAAACATTAATAAATAACATGTGTAGTTGTTAAGTACTGTTTTGTGCACATAAACAAGTACACTTACTGTTAGGATGCTTCCATTTCTGGGAACGAGAATGAGATTTGTTTTCTGTGCCTATAAATAGAAAAGTCACTAAATATAGCAACATAAAATAGTATCAACTATATACGTACGTTCTTCCTTGATGCTAACAAAATCTTGGTCATCAGCAACTCCTTCAACAGCTTTTTCTTCTAAGTCTTCTGGTTCTTCTGTAAAATCACAGATACTTAAAAATTGAATTCATAGCAAATAAGCACATTAAAGTTCCAATTGCTACATTATTAAATTAATATGTTTCTATAGCTTTACCTTGTTTTATTTCCTCTGTTGGACAACAGTCCTTTACTCTGGGTGGTTTCCTTCCAGATGGTCGCTCTTTGTTTTTTCTTCTGATTTTTTGCTGTAGCAAGGTCATGTTTGGGTTTGAGAAAGCATCAACATTCTGCCCAATCATTATTTTGCAAGCAAGAATATGATAGCAGACACCTGAAGCTGGACAAGAGCAACTCTCTTTTGGATAAAGTCTGACTGCATATGGTGTAGTACCATCTGTGCCCATAACCATCCAACAGCCAGAATTTACTAATGAAACTTGCTTAATCTGTATAGCTTGATAAGCTAGTCCAAGTTGGCTATTTGGTGGTCTGTTAGTTGTCACATCAGCAGCATTTCTATTCTCATATCCGGTCTCTGTAGAACTGGTTTCATTGCCATTATTCAATTGACAATAAATGTCACCCTTAGCTCTAGCTACAATCTCATCTGGGTTAACCACTTTTGGTAAAATAGGCATCAACGAGGGATCTCGTTGACAAAACAAAAACTCGTCTTTCAGTTGCCACGAACCACATTGATGTGAACCTCGCACAATTTCCCGGTGATAATAACAGCACATTTGAAATATTGAGTAACAAATAATATCAAGTGGCACTTGCTTCCAGTTCTGAAGTCTGTGCAGCACAGCATTCATGGATTCTGATGCATTATTGGTAATTCCATTGTGTGGGTTCACTACACCAGCAGATTTTAGTACCCATATTGACGAAGTCTCTTTGAAAATGGGCAGCAGATTTTTCTCAAAATAGTTACGAACTAATGCTTTGGATTGAAAAGGACCTTCCATTTTAAATTCATCCCAACAATTATCAAATTCTGTTTATGTGGTTTGTTGCATCAATTCCTTCAGTACATTAGCAAAGTAGCTTATTTCACCAGCATTACAATTGGCTTTTTGTTTGAGGTAATAGTGAAGATCTTGTTCTAGGTGGTTCCAGTAATAAACTTGTTGGGCTAGTGGGAACACTGATGAGAAATTGAATTCTCTGTCTGATACAATTATTATCCTTTTTGAAGCTAAAATTGGAGACAACTGACGAATTGCTTCCATGAACTGCATATGGTCTACTTGGTAGCGTCTGGTATGGACTAGAAATCTGAATGGCAGAACAGGAGAGTTTTTAAACATTGTGTGTTTGAAGGTAAGGGTCGACAAGTAGAAATCACCCATATTAAACACAGTGTCATAATGAAGCGTCACAGGTTCTGTGGATAATTTCAAAGCAGTTTCTGGCTCTTCGATTATTGGCTGTCCAATCATTTGGACAATTACATTAGGGTGCACAGAGAATTTTCGTATGAAATCAAGGGGTTCACCTTTTCGATTGTTAAACTTTAGTTGATGACACAAGTGGTACGTGTTAAACATTGCATCATGGGATAGTCTGGTATGTCTATCCACTTCCTTACAAAAATTTCTAACTTGATTTTGATCTCTAGGTGTGAGCACTGCATGTCGAGGTCCACCGCTGCTTTCATTGACTAATTCTTGATAAACAGTTCGATGTGGCTTCATTGAATCTTTCTGTAATATCTAAAAAGCATATGTGACCGGATCTTGGAAAACCTACCTTTTGGGCACAAGCAAACTTTTTGGGAAAACTCAATTGAAAATTTCAACAATTTTTTCAATATTAATTTTTTTTGCACATTTGGATAAAGCAACTATTAAACCTTCTTGCTGTGAAGTTTCACACCCATAGCTTCTTTTTCTTAGGAGATATGGATGATTATATCAGACCATGTAGTAATTTCACATGCGTGGGACAACAATTAACTTACAAATTGGGTGATTTGTTCAGGTGCTGGAATGGCTAAAACTTAGTCTTAGACAATAATACATGGGATTTAATTGCAGAAATGTACCAAAAATACTTCATTAAACTATCAGAAATGTATTTTAAAGTATTCTAGATGGTAAAAATGGAATTATTGGTAAACAAAGTGATTTGTCACCATTTGTCACCCTTGATCACTCACAGAACTCAATACATTGCTATAAAAGTTAGTTTGTAATGTACAGGAGAGAAAATTGGCCATATCTCAGGAATGCTTAAAGATATTAAGCTGAAATTTTGACACAAGATAGATGAGTACCCAGTACCTTATTTAAGCTATAAAACAGAAAATTGACCAATGTGCCAAAAAGGTAGGTTTTCCAAGATCAGGTCACATATTGCATATGATCATACGCACGTTTTGTCTTTAAATCAAATCTCACCACTCAAATAACATTTGCATTCTATAATATAGGCCATTCAAATTTGTAAAAGTACTGGAATTTCATGACATAACCTTCTTGCAGAAAATTTATGTGTCATAAAAGGTAGGCAAATTTTATATGTCCATGTTGCCTCCTTTATAGGTTTGGTAACATATACATATACCAAACCTATAAGGTATATAGCTATTGATAGGTATAGCTATATACCTTATCAATTATACTATGCACATTACACTCAGACGGTCTTTACAATGCAAACTACTATAGCTTATAAATGTGAGTTGATTCACAAGACTTTTTTTGCTCACCTTATCCTTCAAATGTGGTGCTGATCTCACAAAAGACTTGGAATTATTCTTACTGTTCCGATGGCTAAATCCTTGATATAAGGTGTCATCCCCAACGTAGTGTAGCATAAAATGTTGCCCGATACCCCAGAACTCAAATCTTCTGAATCGGTTATCACCCTTTTTATCCACAGAATCAAGATCAATGGTACTACTTTTTTTCTTGAATTCACATCCTCCATGTTTGACACTGTAAGATCCTACATGTACCCATCTGTATTGATCGCACCTATAATAATTGCAATGTACAATTTATTTAATTACTGTATGACTCTAGAAATATAGTTATGTAAACTTGTTTTGTTAAACTGAGACAAGCTAGCTAGCTATATTGTAACTATACTCTTTAATATCTAGACCTAACCTTAGCTTTTTCTTCTCTTGTTCCCATTTGTCCGAATCAGGCCCGAGGTTGTAGATATACAAGCTGCCGCCTTTTGGCTGAACAGGAGGATCTACACTAATCTGTAGCTTTCTACTGATAGCTTTCGAGAAGTAATTATTCGCCTCCGCAGATGTCAAGT
This sequence comes from Dysidea avara, assembly GCF_963678975.1. Classification (NCBI taxonomy): domain Eukaryota; kingdom Metazoa; phylum Porifera; class Demospongiae; order Dictyoceratida; family Dysideidae; genus Dysidea; species Dysidea avara. Next base: position 47,273,222 of record NC_089273.1, read on the forward strand.
TATTGACAGCGTCTTCTACTGCAGGAACACATAGCACATCTTCCTCCATTGTGCATGCGCGGCCGCACTATAGCTACGTGCAACTCTATACTTGCAACGCTATACTTGCAAAATCACGCCTGCCGTTCGTAGCAAGTGAGAGATTTAGTTTGCACGTGATTACAAGTGAGATATTTAGGAGAAGTCGCACGTGATCTCCCGATTCCCGGTTCCTGATTTTACCAAGCAATCTCCCGCTCCCGCTCCCGCTCCCGGTTTTACCAATTCCCCGTTTAATACAGGGTCGTTTAAAGCATTCATTACAACAACAGCAGCAGCTATAGCTACGGGCAAAACACTTTCCAAACATTCAGTATAGCTATTAACGTATTGTTAGCTAGCTAGCTAGCTTAGTATTTGTGAAGAAACGAAGCACAACCCAGCACATCCTGGCGTCCGTAGAAGCGGTATACACTGAGTAGTGCTATCGATCGTTCTTCTCTGATTTCGTCAGTGCTAAGAGGCAAACGTATACCCAACAATAGATTTCTCCTATTCATGGTAAACACGATGGTGCAAGTCTCAACTCTGTGTGCATGTTTGTTACCGTTTTAGTAGTTAAGTGTCTGCAGCTAATTTATTTTCACAACTCTGATCTCTATTGAATTTTCACATGTCGATCTCCAACCAGCATTTCAGGGGCTACCTAAAAGATTCATCAGTTTACCTGCTATAATTAACTTATATTACTATTCTTTTCTCTCACACTCAATTCTACTTTGTAGCCCGGCCTAGCTAGCTGTGTTATTAATTAGTTAATGCACCTTAGCTACTTCAATAGTTTTTGTAACGCATTTCATATACGTGCATAGGCCTACCACTCAATTATTGAGGTATGTACATTATTCAAATTAATTATTTTCTCTGCATACTTACTACACTGTTAAAAACGAAGAGTAACCACCACTCCAAAAAGTTCCCAAATGTAGGAAGGATTTAACTACACCCCTGGAGAGTAACCAACACACTGAAGAGAATAACCATTACTCTGAAGAGTAAGTGACTACCTGCAGAACATGTGTTACTCCTTCAGAGTAATGGTCACTCTCCAAGGGTGTTAAATCCTCCCTATTATGGGAACTCTTTAAGGGTTGTGGTTACTCTTCATTTTAACTGTGTATATACAGTGGCTAAAATACCATGTACAACCATAGATATATACGTTTCCGTAGGCTCTAGCATCTATGATACAACTAGCTGCAAATGTGACTTTTGGTGACCTTTACAGCCATTTTTGCATTGAAAATTTACCATTTCTGTATGTATTTCTCTAAGGCATTATTTTACACTGGTTTCAAATTAAAAATGTCCACCAAAGAAATAACTTGACTTTTATTTGAAGTGAACAGCTCATTCTGCTTCAAAGTTATGACCATTTTTATTAGTGACAAAATTCTTGGAATTTATTTACGCTTGCATGGGGAATTACCAATGAGTAGGTACCTTTGTGGCTAATACAAATAGTCATAGCTTTGAAACAAAATCACCAACCGAGTTGTTACTTCAAGGACAAGACCATTAATTAGATATTTTAACCAAGTAAAATAATGCCTCAGGGAGAAAGGTAAAAAGAAAGAATTTTTAAGGCCAAGTCACCAAAGGTCAAATCTAATATAAAATAAATGTCATTAGGTAAAATTTGTGTGGAAAGTTTCAGACATTATTATCATAGATTTAACCATAGCAACGGTTGCTAGGCAACATTTATTAAATGTGGTAATTGGTCTTTTGCATTGGTTATTTTTTGAATTTCTGTTGCGTAGTAAAAGTTGCTAAAGTTGTCAGATTAATTTGCAATAGGACAAATGGCCATGGAATTCAGGATTAATAGTTCTCACATTGTAACAGGAAGGAAATAGTGCTTGGCTTCGCCTCACAATATTTTACTCCTTCACATCCATCTGTCATATACAAACATACACACACACACACACACACACACACACACACACACACACACACACACACACACATACACACACACACATATACACCATACTTTCATCATAACAGCTTGTAAACCACATACATTTATGTAAAGAATGCTAGATCAAGACTGTCTGATGAAATAAAATGTAACATAAAGAGATACTCTATTTTATTTGATAATATTTAATTTCAGGATTACTAGAGCAATTAATGGTTTTTCTTAGAAGTGTTAGCAAATACACAGAAGATTTACAAGTGCATACAAAAAAGCTGAAGCCATTTTACAATAATAACATAGCCAATGACTTGAGCAGCTGGCAAGTACCATTAAATTTTATGGTGGGCTAACTGGAACATATACCAAGTTTTGATTGTTTTAAAGCTTTGAGTGTAGGTTTCATAGCCAATTATGTACAAGTGTATTTGTAGTTGGGTACCATGAAAAGTTTACATGTGGGCACAAATTGTGTGCAAGATTGACTATATGTGACTGGATTTTGGAAAATCACCCTTATGGGTGCATTATTGATTCAGAGAAAAACATATTTTAATAATTTAAAGCTTTGTTACTCACCAGCCTTGGCAGCCACAAGTTTGGATTTTCAGCAAAGATGCACAACCTTTAAGAGCAGCTAGTGACCAAGGTAATCCCTGTAGAGTTTCCCGCCATTTTAGATAGGTTTTTTCAGCAGTGTTGCTGTATCACGAGTCCTCAAAAAGGGGTGGCGGGGCGGGCAAGAGATAGATAGGGTCCGCAACGCGAAAAATCGATATCCTCCATTCAACTACCCAACTATTGTCATGTGTTAGGCTAAGTGTAACTTGAATAACACCAGCGTGGCAGCCAAGTTTGTCACTTTCTTCTGGTAGAAAACGATACAAATGTCTTAAAATCACGTGATTTTTAGCTGCAGAGGTTCGTAGGGTTCTTCGTATGCCACGATATTCACTCTCAACATTGTTCAAGTAGTCTATCATCAACTCAAAGTATTGGTGGTTTGATTTTATAGGTCAGTTTCTGGTGGCAGCACGATCTATGCAGCTTTTTGACGACAGACAAAATGTTTCTTCCTCTGGAGCACAGGACAAGCAGAGCAGCAACTGCGCCGTGGGTCAGCAATGACCAGTACTAGGTAAAGTACCTGCATGCGGAGTATGGTTATAATTGAAGCTTGTTAGCCATCTGGCTGAGCCATCTATATGCTGAAATTCGGCCAAAATGACGCGATTTTTGCAAACAAATACCAGAATGGTTGATACATCAGTGAGACAGTCTCCAACAGCAAGGATACGAAGCTTATAAACACCTAACAATACGGCTATCTCGCCCAGTAAACGCATAGAGCAATCCAGTGCATGAAATAGGCACTCACGTGATTGAAATTCAAATTACGGAAATACCCATGAAATCGCTTTCATTTCTGAATAGGAACCATGCAATGTGCTCCTTTTGTAAATATTTGTGTTAATTGTTCACTCAGACGTGGTCTGGGCCAGTGCAGGTGTGTTTTGTACTATGATGGTATCGTACTACATTTTATTGATAAGGACATCAATATCACAAGGTCACTGGTTGGACGGATGCTGGATGATGCCTCGAAGGTTTGTATGACTGCATCCCAGAGGATTTTTATGGCAAGGGATTGCCGAGAGTGGTTGTGATAATGTACTTGTAATTTAATATTTTTGTTTTGTTTTGTAATTGTTGTTTTTGTTTGTAATTGTAATTACTTTTCTCCCTTGCCATGCCCACGTTGGTATCACTTGATCACCAGCCTTGTGGTCGCATGTGACCGAGGGTTACTGAATTTGTAAATGTATATACATGTCTCATTTATTATGATGGTTTCAACAAAGTAGGAAAAGTCTTAGACTGCTGGGCTAGTCGAGATGCTGAACCTAACGCACACAAACTGATTGTCACTTGATTCCAAGTGATTTTAAGGTCATTGGAATAGATTATAGTTGTATTTTCGGAGATTTGAATATCAATCACGTGAGTGCCTATTTCATGCATTGGACTGCTCTATGCGTTTACTGGGCGAGATAGCCGTATTGTTAGGTGTTTATAAGCTTCGTATCCTTGCTGTTGGAGACTGTCTCACTGATGTATCAACCATTCTGGTATTTGTTCGCAAAAATCGCGTCATTTTGACCGAATTTCAGCATATAGATGGCTCAGCCAGATGGCTAACAAGCTTCAATTATAACCATACTCCGCATGCAGGTACTTTACCTAGTACTGGTCATTGCTGACCCACGGCGCAGTTGCTGCTCTGCTTGTCCTGTGCTCCAGAGGAAGAAACATTTTGTTTGTCGTCAAAAAGCTGCACAGATCGTGCTGCCACCAGAAACTGACCAATAAAATCAAATCACCAATACTTTGAGTTGATGATAGACTACTTGGACAATGTTGAGAGTGAATATCGTGGCATACGAAGAACCCTACGAACCTCTGCAGCTAAAAATCACGTGATTTTAAGACATTTGTATCGTTTTCTACCAGAAGAAAGTAACAAACTTGGCTGCCACGCTGGTGTTATTCAAGTTACACTTAGCCTAGCACATGACAATAGTTAGGTAGTTGATTGGAGGATATCGATTTTTCGCATTGCGGACCCTAAGATAGATTACAAAATGGACGAGAATGGTAAATTAAGGCACTAGACCACAAAACAGCCTGTCAGAGGCAGAGAATAGACTGAATTCTCACAAAACAGATATACATCACACATTCAGGTCCCTGCTCGTCTGTCCAGAGTGCATGGACCCCCAAAGCACTTCCCTGTTGTTGACAGACCTGTACAGACGTTTGGGGTGGTTATACAGGCCGTCAGAGAATGGTCCACCAAAAACAGACCAGACAAGTTGAAGGCGAAATTGATATAGAAATTGTTAGCCTGATAGTGCAGCAACTTCATGCTTGTATTATCTCACTTTGCCTTTTGCACCCATATGGTTGATTTTGCTAAATCTGGTCACATATATTCAAGCATAATATTTAGTCCATATTAAATATTCCTGGCACCTTTAACCCTTAAACGCGCACGCGAATTTACGAAATATTGCACTGAAATCGCAAGGGCCATTTAAGTGGTCCTCCATATTTGGCACAGAGGTGCGCGCGCTAGGATTACGTGATCATGAAACGGTTTAGTGCAACGGAAAGCCACGTTTCTGGGCTTTAATTCGAGCTCAAGAACTTTGTGCTGTGATTAAAGATAAGCGAGATATGGATGAAAATACTGTTGTTGATCAACTTTTCTATAGCAACGCCGACGATGACTGGAACAACTCGGACAAAGAGGACTCTTTTGTCCATGGAGAAGACTCTTTTGTCCTTGATAGGCTTACCAGGGAACAAGACGGTAAAATGGCGGACAGATGAATCGGTCCTATCACTTCGCCTCGCACTTCGCCTGCCATTATAGATGATTATGGCGATGTGGAAGAAAATGATCGTGAGGAAGAGTTCAGCAAGGACGAAGAAGACATCGAGGAAGAAACAAACAATGATTATGAAGGTATAATGCTTTTCACATGTTTTATAACTTGAGTCCTGCTTCTTCTAATAGCTGATGTGAGATATTCTGAAGGTCATGATGAGTCAAGCCATCCTGGACCATCTGGGCTACATAGTGGAGTGAGTGATGGTGGGATGGGTAGCCTGGAAACTGAATACCCCTGTAGTGGTTCTCCTGTGGCTTACCATGGCTCTCCTGTTAGTTCTTTCCTGCGCTCTCGTTCTTCTCCACATGCCCCATTTTCACCTAGTGATAGAGGCAGGGACTACTCACCATTTCCATCTGATCCTTTGTCTGGTAGAAATAGAGGGAGAGGTAGAGGAAGGGGAACTGTGTCTCCAATGGATCTTGTGCCTAGTCGAGGTAGGAGGAAAGGTACTGGTAGGGGTAGAGGTACCGGTAGGGGTAGGGATTTGGCTATCGATAATGCTTATACTCTAGAGTGCTGTTTCACACCTGTCAATGATCGTAGACCATCAAAAGCTTTAGGGAGCAACTGGCTACTAAACTTTTATGCCAACATGGCTCACGCCAGCATGGAGGACGTCAATCACAGGCTCTTCCACCTCAATGGCCTGCGAGGCTTGAGGAACGCCATTTCATAGAGAACCTTGGGACTGACGGTGACTGTGCAGTGTGTTCTGACCGGAAGACACATAGAAAACGTACTAAGTATGGCTGCGTAAATTGTGGAATGGTTCATTTGTGCCTTGAAAATTGTTTTAAGATATACCACACCAAGGAAAACTATAAATAAATAAGGGGTGTATGCTATTTACTGTGTCTTAGACTTTTTACAGGTTCAGCTGATGTATATAGTTTAGATGCGTTGACAGTATTATCTGTTTAGTTATGTACACAGCTGTTTGTAATTCAGGTTTTTCTACTATTGTGGTTTTTTCTCTGAAATCACTTGGATCGGTGGTTTCTAAATGAGGCAAACCCTTTACTGAGTAAAGATCCCAGCTCTTTAGTGTATATAGTTCATGTACATTTTATGTTTGAAAAGTTTTTCAAATTCTAATGCTAATAATAATACTTTGTTTGATGAACAGTGCATGATAAAATGGATTGCTGTTGGTATTTGATTGACCGGTCACCAGAATACGTCTTGGCAGCATGTTGAAACGCCACAGTGATTGTGTTGGAGTTCTTTGTTACATGCCTACAGGGTAAAAATAATTATGAGAATACGACAATTTTTTTTCAATTCACAACTACCTGAGAGTTGTAGCTATGTCACTGGAATTTCACCACCTTGTATCAAGGGTACCACCCTTTCTAAACACCAAGTGTTGAGGCGAATGGACAGAGGAGCTGCCTACCATGATGATTATTTCCAAATGATGCGCGTATTGCTGTGGATAAATGGAGAAGTATGATTGATAAAAACATAATAATAATATTGGATAAACCCCAGGTTATCCACCGTCTGTGTACCAAGTTACAAGCTGATACATCAAGGATTTTCACAGTTACAGTCGTGTAAAGACGTGCGGTTACTTCGCACAATTGTGTGAATACCACAAGTTTTTTTCTAAAATTCATAAATACCTGAGAGTTGCAGCTATGTCAATGGAATTTCACCACCTTGTATCAAGGGTACAACTCTTTCTCGACACCAAGTATTGAGGCGAATCGCCAACGGAGCCACCTACCATGACGGTTATTTCCAAGTAATGCGCATATTACTTCGGATAAATAGAAAAGCATTAATGATAAACAATTGATAGTCACGATGGGTAAACCCCAGGGTATCCACCATCTGTGTACCAAGTTTCAAGTTGATACGTCGAGGATTTTCAGAGATACAGCCTTGTAAAGACGCGCGATTATTTTCGCGAAAGTAAGCATAAACTTTCGTGCGTTTTCGGTGTAATAAATAATAGGGCCATTATAATGGCCTTTGCGCGTTTAAGGGTGGCAACTTGCTAGCTTAGCTAATGGTCAAGAATATGTAGTCACACGCATCCCTTTAGGCACTAAAAGTTCTGGCAAAGGTTTAGATATCACTTCTTTTTGTATCATAAGTCACAAAGCTGGCCATATGACTTTGATGCTGCTTCCTTTTAACTTATAAGGAATTGTGGAAGAAAGGAAGTAATTGTGTGTATAGATAGCTTTTGTCTGATGAAATATTTGTATATTTAACACTGAATGATGATTATCACATACTGTAGTTAATAAGGTGACTTCTTACATAACTGAACTGTAGCTGAAACTCTCATTGTTTGTAGCTGAACTCTTTTCAGGGTGATTTGTTTCTAGCTGAACTCTCTACAGGATGATTTGTTTCTATCTGAACTCTCTACACGATAATTTCTTTGTAGCTGAAATCGCTGCAATGTGACTTGTTCAATCTGAACTCTCTACAGGGTGGCTGAATTCTCTACAGGGTGATTTGTTTGCAACTGAACTCTCTACAAGATGATTTGCTTCTAGCTGATCTCTCTATATTGTAACTTGATTATAGCTGAACTCTCTACAGGATGGTTTCTTTGTAGCTGATCTCTCTACGGGTGACTTGTTTCTAGCTGATATCTCTACACGGTGACTTGTTTCTAGCTGATCTCTGGATGATTTGTTTCTAGCTGATCTCTCTACACGGTGACTTGTTTCTAGCTGAACTCTCTATAGGGTTTTCTGTTTGCAATTGAACTCTCTGCAGGATGGTTTCTTTGTAGCTGCTCTCTCTATGGGGTGACTTGTTTCTAGCTGATCTCTCTACAGGTTTCTGGCTGAACTCTTTACAGATGATTTGTTTGCAGCTGAATTCTTTATATGATGGTTTCTTTGTAGCTGAGCTCTGTACAAGGTAACTTCTTCTAACTGATCTCTCTATAGGGTGACTTGTTTGTTGCTGAACTATCTGCAGGATGATTTGTTTACAGTTGAACTCTCTACAATGTGATCCTTCTAGCCGATCTCTCTACAGGATGACTTTTTCTAGCTGAACTCTGTAGAGAATGATCTGTTCATAGCTGCACTCTCTACAGGGTGATATGTTTGCAGCTGAACTCTCTACATGGTGGTTTCTTTGTAACTAAACTCTCTATAAGGTGATGTCTTGTAGCTAATCTTTCTACTGGATGACTAATTGTTTCTAGCTGATCTCTCTATAGAGTTATAACTTTCTCTATAGAGTTATAACATGTTTGTATAGCTGAACTCTTTACAGGGTGGCTTTTTGATTGGTTGCCGAACTCTCCAGCTACACAGTGACTTGTTTGTAGGTGAACTCTCTACAGAGTGACTTACTTGTAGCTGAACATTGCATAAAGTAACTTGCTTGTAGCTGATCTAGATGAACCCTCTACTGGGTAGCTTTTTTGTAGATGAACCCTTTTTGCAGTGACTTGTTTGTAGCTGAATTCTCTACAGAGTGACTTGTTGTCTCTACAAGGTGACTTGTTTATAGCTGAATTCTCTTCAGTGTGACTTATAATGTTCTGAATCTCTACAGCAACATATTTGTAGCTGAACTCTCTACAGGGTGACTTGCTTGTAGCTGAATTGTCTATAAGATTAACTGTTTGTAGCTGAACTCCCTATAGAATAACTTACATAATTCTATAGTGGAGCAGTGTTGGGCAAGTTACTTTGTAAAAGTAACTAGTTACATATTAAATATTACTTGCAACTGAATTTAGTTACAGTTACATATTACCCATAAAATAAAGTAACTATAATGATATTACATATTATATTACTTTGTGTCCACAGCCTTAAGCTGTCACGTGTGAAAATACCACTTTATCACGTGACATGATTGCGTTGTTGGACATTGTGCAAATCTTGTGCCACAAGGGGACATGATTTCAAACTTTTTAAACCTCATGCCCAAAAGAATGTTCGAAGTAAATTATTTTCAGTAAGAACCATCAATTCATGGAATAATTTACCCAATTATGTAGTGTCGTCTAATTCTACTGACAATTTTAAAATTTTGATTGATAACTTTTATTCTTAATGTAATTGTTTATTGTAATGAGCAGGACTCACAGGCATAATGCCTTTTTCTCTGTATTTAATAATAATAATAATAATAATAATAATAAGTAAGAAGCTGGTGAATAAGCTTCATTCAGTAAGCTTCGTTACTTGGTTGTGGCTAGGAGTTACTCAGAGGATAACTAATGACATAGTAACTTAGTTACTTGTAGTAATAATGTTCTATACCATATGCGTATTTTGTACCATACGCGTATGGTACATTCCATATGCGTATGGTACATACCATATGCGTATACGCGTACGGTACAACCATACGCGTATGGTACGGAAAATCGTACCATCTGAGTATAGCTAACCTGGTATGCGTATAATATCAAGCAGAAGGTTTTGCACTGCCGTATACCTATTGACTATGCCTGATGGCACTCAGCTGCTTTCATTTCTGTTCGGGGAAGAGGGAGGGGAGGAGCTAGTCTTTCTGTTCATTTCATTTCATCAAAGTATATCTGACATTTCATCAAAGTATCTGACAGTTCCACAAAATACATGCAATAGAGCCATCACCCATATAATTATGATGGTTTATGTAAGCACCTGTGGATTATTTTCTTGATGTCTTCTGACTTTTGTACATATTGATTTATTGCCTCGTCCTGCTGTCTACTGCCTTATTTGTCATGGATTTCCATCTTGCATTTTTATAATAAATGACTTCATTTATCCACAGTGTAATTGATTTGAAAGTACACAAGCTGGTATACTGTATGCGTTCTTTAGAATAGTTGAGTTAAAATGACCAGATTTGCGAAAAGGTACCTTTTCCACACATTTTACATACCAGCAAACAAAATGATGTAACACTTGACTCCTTACACTGACAAACTTGCTCTTAGTATCAAAATGCAGATAGATACTAGTAGCTACTGTACACTCATAGATAATTGCATGCAGGCATGCGCAATTATAAGGTATATGTTCAAAAACTTATGAAACCCCTAATTTCAAAATATGCATGGGTCAAATTTTGTCTGTGAAAAAGGTACCTTTTTGCAAATCCAGTCACAAATTATTTAGCTGTTGCATAGCAACTGCACACACTGACAACGTGTGGTAAATTTTAATTTTTGTTTCTTCTTCCACACAGTACATTGTGGCTGCAACTGCTACACATATTATATTGCTTCTTATTGGATTCATGATCCATTGTTGATACAATGAAAATTCAAAAACTAGGCCATTATTACAAATGCTACTCCTCCTTCATATCTATAATAGAGTTAATGATGTATTGTAATGATGTGACATGATGTAATATAATGTAATTTATGCATACCTGTAACATTAATATTGTGTACTGTAGTTGTAACAGTTAGTTGTTATTGTGTACTTTCAGTTATTGATTAATAATATTATATACAGTAGTCTGTTTTGCCTATAAATGGTCTGCCTACACTTCCCTACAATTAGAACAATACCCACACATAATATTTATGTGTTTACAAATACTCCTGAAGATACTCAAAGATTATAGTACAATAATTAAAAGCTATATAGAGCGATATTACCCAAAACTCTACTAGGGGTTTCTCTATACTTGTATATATGAACTTTGTAAAAATGTGTTTGGGTTTAAAGGTGCCCAATTATCCCTTCAACATAAAACAAGAGCAGTATGCTCCTTGTCTTACTCAGAAACTGAAATTTGAAGTTTAATCTTCTAAAGCATTATTTAGGACAAAAGACATTCATTTCTTTTAGGCTGTAGAATTGTGCCAGCATATTGATATTCATGATTTTTCAATGAATATAACTGGAATGCATAGTGATATAAACGCTAAGCCAGTAGAGGTAGCATTGTAGCTAAATATAAACATAAGATTTTGATATAATTATCCATATACTGCATTCTGATTGGTTACAACATAGCAACCATATTAAATAATTTGCATCCATTGGCAAATGGAGCCAATTTTTTCAGGCATATATATATATATATTATTTCATTAAATATTTTATTCTATTGTTGCTACATATCTATCGTTTACCTTTAATTTGTTAGTACACTAGCTTCCACTTAAAAATGGATATTTATGCCTGGCGGCACTAAAGGTGTGTTGAACAGACAATTTTAATCAGATGAGCTCGAGAAGTACAATGTATAATGATTGCTCAAACAGAGGAAGACCTGGAGAATGCTGATACAATAACATTGAGGGAGGTAGCAAAGAGATATAACTGTAGAGAAAGTAATGTTTTTAGTTTGCAAATTAATGTAAATCTGCATGGCTGTAATCTGCTTAATATAGCAATACTATACTCTAAGACTGATGTGCATAGTAATTAATTGTGCAATAAATTTTTTTAAACTGTAGTTTGCTGAATCTTTGCTATTGAATGAGGCATGTACATTGCCTGCTGAGATGAAGTAGGAAAACATAACATGGCAGAGATTTTATGGTGAGTTTATGAGTTCTAATGTATAGTTCAGTAATGAATGTATATTAAGTAGCATTGTTTTATTATTGTTAAGTGCGTTGTATAGCTACTCGCTACTTACTGTCATGCTTGTGGATGGGAAGACAATGTGTTTAGCTACTCTTATCTGAATGTACTCTTTAAAGTTAACAACATCCACATTAATTTGTGCTGTAGGTCCAGTGTGATGAATATACTATTTACAGTATGTATAAACAAGAAAAGTAAGTAAACAAGAAATTGGATCCTCAAAAGAAGAAGAGTGTACATATAGTATATAAAAATGCAAATACAGTGAGGAGCCATGTTGCACAACTGATGACACTTACGAAGTTCATTTTTCCAGCTATTAGCTTTGCACAAGCAGTATAATTATGTATAATTCAGTTAGAACTTACTAGCTACCATGCATGTTGTAATTGCTCTCCTTGCTTATTTACCCAATTCTGTTCAGTTATCCACTCTTATAATTGAGTATATATATATAAGACCATCTGCATGCTTCTGATAGCTACTGTATAAAGTAGCATACATGCACAGTACCATTTATGTAAAGTTCTGCAGACAAAGTGAGATCATGTACATAAGATTTAGGTACATTAGTATAGGACTATAGTGGGAAATGCATGGGCATGCATGGCAAGGATAAAATGCATGCAGTGTGCTGATGAATAAATTTATAGTTACAGCTCAGTAGTAAGTAGATTATTGTGTTGTGTTCTAAGTTTGCTCAGCTTGAAATGCTTGTAAAGACAGCCCATTGTAGCTAGGTGATAGCAAGGCTAGAAGATACTGAGAAAAGGCATAATACGCATATGGTACGTACCATAAGCGTATGTCTATACCGTACGCGTATGGTACGGAAAATCGTACCGTACGCGTACGGTACAAAATACGCATATGGTAGGTATAGAACAATAGTATTACGTAATATTAGACTCGTTACAGTAACTATATTACTTAGGTAACCCGTTACCTTTGTAAGTAAAGCAACTTGAGTTATATTACCCGTTTCATAGCGTATTCCGTTAGGCCACTCCAAATAAATTCTCTGTTTCCCGTCCTGGGTTCAAGCATATTTGCATGCGAGCGGGCGGTTCATTTCCATTATTCATTATAAGATTGGCAGCTTTTCAAACCATTATTTACCTGGCACAACCATAAAAAACTGCATGACTGCATGCTTATAACTTCACCTTAAGCTTGTTCCTTCCTTTTTAAGTTGCAAAATAACACAAACGTGAAGTTTGTGCCGACTTGATAGCACTGCTGACACGTGAGCTGACATGGTTCAAGTGAGCCTGTCAGTATGCAACAATAACCGGAAAATAATGGAAGAATACGGAATAATGGAATATTTAGAGCTGACAGTAACTAGATGCGGGCGGTGGACGGGAAACAGAGAATTTATTTGGAGTGGCCTTATATTATTATTTTATTTACCACAAAAGTAATAATATTACGTAACGCGCTACTTAATATAACGCGTTACTCCCAACACTGTTAAATGTAGTAAGTTATAAACGTAGCTGAATGCTCTATTAGGGTGACTGTTCTATTAGAGTATCTCGATCTCGCATGTGCTACACGTAGTTGGCTTTGGAATCAGAACTCAGTGGTTTGTACTCCGATTCTTCTGTTCTACAGCAAGGACTTTCTATGATAATTATTCCAGCTACACACCGATTTTCAGCTCACTGCTCTAAGCAGTTTTCCTGGTAGGCGTGAAAACTAATAGTTTTTTATTCATAAAAATCAATCGCGTGATTGTGACACAGGTTGGGTTTTGTGTCATATCTCGGTTGCCTTTAACTGGATCCTTTCAAACCACTAAAAGGCACTCCTACGTTGGTTACTCCATCTACATAGCAATTTTCAGCTCATTCCTCCAAGCGGTTTACCCTATGGGCGTGACAGACCTTCGACCTTATTTTACGCAAATAATCGGTCATAACGGCGTGACTGTTCATCAGATTCCTACCAAACTTGGTAATGAGATTCGCCTTAATGAGCCCTTTACTTGAGCCAAATTTCAGTCCGATTGGAGTACGTATTCGTGTTTTATGGCGGATTTTGCAAAGTGTGCAAAAAAAAGTAGAAGGGAAAAAACGAAGAAAAAACCCCAAACTTTGGCCGCTCGTATCTCGGAAATGGCTTGAGCGATTTTCTTCAAATTTGGAAGTGGACTCTCCTATCTAGCCGGCACTTCTGCAGGAACGTTGGTTTCAATCGGATAAGGAATCACGGAGCTACAAAGGTGTAAAATCGTGTTTACTTTCTTCCTGTAAATATACTCACGGTGTGGCGCGCCGGCTTCTTGGGCCGCTGTCTTGATATAATATTAATACGTACCTTATACAGGAGACTTAAAAAGTTAAACTGAAGCATTAATTTTGCATTCGCAATGTTTAACCAGGGAAATTTTTACATATTAAAATTTTTACATATTAAACGCTTTGAGATTAAATCTGAGAGCACTTTTGATAAGTTTTAGTTCCCCTAACAGCCCTAGAATGATCAGATCGAACACCAGCATGCTTCTTTTAAACTTATCATCATGTCGGAAAAAGGGGGATTGGCTCACGAAGCCACAGTTTTCTATAAGCGTCTGGATTCCCTCCTATCGGCTAAGTGGGGTGATATAGTCCTGGGTTGGCTTCGGTGTTGTCTTGGCTTTTCTCTGCTCCACTCGGCTATTCAGTACATTCGAGGTGCGCGTTCATCCATTGGTGGTTACACTAGGGCTCCACCACCAATGGATTTAGTGCAAGTGAAGTCCCACTTGTCAGAGTAACATGCTGGCTGTGTTACTCTGTTTTTTCTTTTGTCTTTTAAAGTTGTCCAGCACGTGCCTTTGTGCTGGGGGTGGTAGGCAAGGGCAGTCCATTAAGCCCGGGTTAGAAAAAATTTTAAAAAATCAAAACAAAAAAAATTCGAACACTGGTTGCCGGCTCTACACGTCGTACCTCGCGTCACACACTCGGAAAGTTGCTAAACGGACACGAGGTAGGCAAGACACAATAATTTATTTCATTTTTAATAGTTCAATAGAAATACATTTGACTTGCCTGTTCCAGCTGGCATTTTTGCCACTGTACAAAGCAACTCGCTGCAGCACTTCTTCATATGATGGACACATGCACATTCACGTATACTCAATTTGCCACGATGAGGTAGCTAATCATGACGTTTTAAATGCATTCACAAACAACCCTTAAGTGAAAATTTCGAGGAAAATTTACTATGTGGTAAAAAATGCTGACCAACATAGATACCTTGTCATTGTTTCTGACGAAATTTTGTTTACTCGTGCAACATAACACGCGTAACTAGATTAATGATGCAACCAGCTAACCGCATTCATCATTATGTGTTCCCCAATAAAATCCCCTTATAGCTAGTAGTAGCAAGCTATACATAATTAATTCGTGACAGGGAAAGCCTGCTGCAACCGTATCACACATTTTTTGCATTCTTTATGCACCTCAGTATCAAATCGAATGTTACCACTAGCTAGGGATTTGACATATTGCCACCCGAGTATACCCAGGAGCTTTTGACGTAGGCGTTTACAGGGTAGTTTAAAGCATTCATTACAACAACAGCAGCAGCTATAGCTACTGGTAAAACACTTTCCAAACATTCAGTACTGGATTTTTTAGCTATTAACGTATTGTTAGCTAGGTAGCTTAGTATTTGTGAAGAAACGGAAGCACAACCCAGCACATCCTGGCGTCCGTAGAAGCGGTATATACTGAGTAGTGCACTATCGATCGTTCTTCTCTGATTTCGTCAGTGCTAAGAAGTAAAACGTATACCCAACAATAGATTTCCCCTATTCATGGTAAACACGATGGTGCAAGTCTCAACTCTGTGTGTTTGTTACCGTTTTAGTAGTTAAGTGCCTGTAGCTAATTTATTTTCACAATTCTGATCTCTATTGACTTTTCACATGTCGATCTCCAACCAGCATTTCAGGGGCTACCTAAAAGATTCATCAGTTTACCTGCTATAATTAATTCATATTACTATTCTTTTCTCTCACACTCAATTCTACTTTGCAGCCCGGCCTAGCTAGCTGTGTTATTAATTAGTTAATGCACCTTAGCTACTTCAATTGATTTTGTAATGCATTTCATCAGTGCTGGTCACTGTAAAGTGTTAATAATAATAATAAACAATGATATAAAAAATTATGTACATAGGCCTACCACTCAATTATTGGGGTATGTACGATCAAATTAATTATTTTCTCTGCATACTTACTACCATAGGCGGCGGAAAGGGGGGGGGGGCTAGGGGGCTAAAGCCCCCCCCCCCCCCCCCCCACCTCGGTCTGCTGAGGTGATATCACACCGAAATTATCTTTCTTGGAGTGGGGCTGAAAACCGTGATAAAAATCGAGATACTCTAATAGAGCAGTCACGCTAATAAAGTAGTCAGTGTGTAGCGAGCTATGAAAGGATTTTTATGTAGTTTATCAGCTAGAAATGGTAGCTGGTAAGGTGGAAAACTCTTGTCAATTGGTTGCGACCTTTTTTTTTTAATTTTTTTTATGGTCTCACCTTACCAAACTATAGAAATAAGTCTGGGTCAGCCCAGCCCCCCTCATATCAACTACTTCCTCCGCCGCTGCTTACTACACTGTTAAAAACGAAGAGTAACTACCACTCCAAAGAGTTCCCAAATGTAGGAAGGATTTAACTACACCCCTGGAGAGTAACCAACACACTGAAGAGAATAACCATTACTCTGAAGAGTAATGACTACCTGCAGAGCATGTGTTACTCCTTCAGAGTAATGGTCACTCTTCAAGGGTGTTAAATTCTGCCTATTGTGGGAACTCTTTAAGGGTTGTGGTTACTCTTCATTTTAACTGTGTATATACAGTGGCTAAAATACCATGTACAACCATAGATTTTTCTGTAGGCTCTAATATCTATGATACAATCACCTCTAAAGAGTGGGGGTAGAAAACAAGGGGTGTAGTTGACACTAAGCATAAATGCGACATGGGTCTGGGAAAACTGGTCCACGTATTGCCCATGTCAGCAGATTTTATTTTTCAAAAGATACATGAATAAACTATCAATTTTCACAATCAAAATCAGAGTGATCTGCTTTGCCTGGCTGCTTTTCCCAAGCTCAGTGGCAATCCGCATGTTAGATATAGGGCCTTAATGGAGCTCTCTGGTCAGCCTGGGGATGGCTATATGTGGCTGTACAGCCCCAAATAGCTGCAAATGTGACCTTTGGTGACTTTTACAGCCATTTGTGCATTGAAAATTTACCATTTCTGTATTTATTTCTCTAAGGCATTATTTTACTCAAATTAAAAATGTCCACCTAAGAAACAATTTGATTTTGTTTGAAGTGAACAGCTCATTCTGCTTCAAAGTTATGACCATTTTTATGGGTGACAAATTCTTGGAAGTTATTTACGCTTGCATGGGGAATTACCAATGAGTAGGTACCTTTGTGGCTAATACAAATAGTCATAGCTTTGAAACAAAATCACCAACTGATTTTAAGTAAAAGAGTTGTTACTTTAAGGACAAGACCATTAATTTGAAACCATGCATATTTTAACCAAGTAAAATAATGCCTCAGGGAGAAAGGTAAAAAGAAAGAATTTTTAATGCAAAGATGGCTGTAAAAATCACCAAAGGTCAAATCTAATATAAAATAAATGTCGTTAGGTAAAATTTGTGTGGAAAGTTTCAGACATTATTATCATAGATTTGACCATAGCAACGGTTGCTAGGCAACATTTACTAAATGTGATAATTGGTCTTTTGCATTGGTTATTTTTGAATTTCTGTTGCCTAGTAACAGTTGCTAAAGTTGTCAGATTAATTTGCAATAGGACAAATGGCCATGGTATTCAGGATTAATAGTTCTCACATTGTAACAGGAAGGAAATAGTGCTTGGGTTCGCCTCACAATATTTTACTCCTTCATGTTTACAAATATACAATGCTCACACCACATCCATCTATCATATACAAACACACACACGCACACACACACACACACACACACACACACACACACACACACACACACACACACACCATACTTTCATCATAACAGCTTGTAAGCTACATACATTTATGTAAAGAATGCTAGAACAAGACTGTCTGATGAAATAAAATGTAACATAAAGAGATACTCTATTTTATTGGGTAATATTTAATTTCAGGATTACTAGAGCAATTAATGGTTTTTCTTGGAAGTGTTAGCAAATACACAGAAGATTTACAAGTGCATACAAAAAAAGCTGAAGCCATTTTATAATGATAAGATAGCCAATGACTTGAGCAGCTGGCAAGTACCATTAAATTTTTATGGTGGGCTAACTGGAACATATACTAAGTTTTGATTGTTTTAAAGCTTTGAGCGTAGGTTTCATAGCCAATTATGTACAAGTGTATTTGTAGTTGGGTACCATGAAAAGTTTACATGTGGGCACAAATTGTGTGCAAGATTTACTATATGTGACTGGATTTTGGAAAATCACCCTTATGGGTGCATAGATATTAGAGTTCTCTCTAATATCTATGGTGGGTGCATTGTTGATTCTGAGAAAAACATATTTTAATAATTTAAAGCTTTGTTACTCACCAGCCTTGGCAGCCACACGTTTGAATTTTTCAGCAAAGATGGAGCAATTCAGTCTTGGGTCCTCTCTTCTTTGCAATTTTCATCAATGATCTGCCATCATTATTAAGGAATAAAGTTCTTTTATTTGCAGATGACACAAAAATATATTCCAGCATTAGTCGTGCTAACCCAATATCCTCCCTGCAAGATGATATTAATGCTTGCATTGAATGGTCAGTAATGTGGCAGTTGCCTTTCAACATTTCTAAATGTAAAATACTACATATAGGTCAGTTTAATCCAAGATATTGTTATAAGATGGATGGGATGGACATTGTTAAGGTAAATGAGGAAAAGGATTTGGGGGTGTTGATTGATTGCAATCTCAAGTTTCATAGTCAGTGTTCGGCAGTGGTTAATAAGGCTAATAGACTTCTTGGCTTTATTAAACAGACCTTTTCGGATATTTCTGTAGATTCATTTACATGTTTATACAAATCAATAGTATGTCCTATTTTAGTATATGGTAACTTGGTTTGGGGACCTTACTATAAAACTGACATCCAAAAATTAGAAAAAATTCTGCGGAAAGCAACTAGAATGATCAAATCTATAAGAAATCTTGACTACGAGGAACGATTGAAAGTACTTAACTTGCCATCATTACATTATAGACGTTATAGAGGTGACATGATTGCTGTCTACAATATGCTACATGATAAGTATGACATAGACCATTCTGATTTTTTTACTTTTTCACCCATTACCCATACCAGGGGTCATACATTTAAGCTATTTAAATATTTTTCAAGAACAGATGCCAGGAAATATTTTTTTACAAGAAGAGTTGTTGAACCATGGAATAATTTACCCCAAGAAGTAGCATGTGCAGCATCAGTTGATGATTTTAAGAAATTGATTGACCAATATTCATCTAACACTATGTATAAATGTACGTAATTAGTCTACTTGTACTTTTTTTACCTGTTGATCAGGTGTAACAGGCTGTTTAGCCTTATAAATTACCTGTAATAAATAATAATAATAAATTCACAACCTTTAAGGTTACGGGTTAGGCGCTTAATAATAGGTTATTATTTTTCGATGCGCGATAATGGTTGGTGCAATACTGGCACGAAACTCGAGCAGGTGTTAGTGAGAAGGTTGTTAACTTTAAAGCATTGTATAGCCACGTGATAATAGCGAAGGAATCATACAAAGTGAGTGTTAATAATTTACTGCGGAAGGTAGTCAAGCGTAAAATTAAGTCCCCGCAATTTGGTTGAACCAGCGTTTAGCGTTACTGCTTAATGTGGTTATTATTCATCAAAAATAGCAGCTGTCAGCCAATTAGCACTAATTTTTTATGGCAGTGTCAATGGGTGGTTATATTATCTAGGTCCTGTCGTAGAGACTTTGTGGGAAAACTGACTAGAAGCTGGTTAATTATCGTATCTTTCAAGGATAATGGCGATTAGTTCTGCTACGGAAATACCGCGAGTGCACTACAGTGCTGTTACAATCGGATAACAACTCAATTCGTTTGTGAGGACCTAGAAATCACTAAGTAATAGCTTATTAATGCTGATTATCATGGTCTGGCTTCCCATGAAACCTGGTTTTTGATGAATAGCAACTCAACAGTTTCGCTGTTTAGTGCCTGCATTTCTGTACAAGCGCATCCCTTGTTGAGTGTATCGTCGCTTTTGGTATTTCTTGTACGTTAATATACCATGTTATTTTAGTGTGTTATTCCGTTCAAAACGGTTAAAACAGAACTATAAGCAAAGCGCCTACAAAATTATTTAATGGGTAACCCGTAACCTTAAGAGCAGCTAGTGGCCAAGGTAATCCCTGTAGAGTTTCCTGCCATTTTAGATAGGTTTTTTCACTAGTGTTGCTGTATCATGAGTCCTCAAAATGGGGGGGGGGGGAGGGCAAGAGATAGATTACAAAATGGACGAGAATGGTAAATGAACGCACTAGACCACAAAACAGCCCGTCAGAGGCAGGGAATAGACTGAACTCTCACAAAACAGACATACATCACACCTTCAGCTCCCTGCCCATCTGTCCAGAGTGCATGGGCCCCCCAAAGCACCGCCAGAGAATGGTCCACCAAAAACAGACCCGACAAGTTGAAGGCAAATTTGATATGGAAATTGTTAGCCTGATAATGCAGCAACTTCATGCTTGTGTTATCTCACTTTTCCTTTTGCACCCATATGGTTGATTTTGCTAAATCTGGTCACATATATTCAAGCATAATATTTAGTCCTTATTAAATATTCCTGGCACCTTTAAGTGGCAACTTGCTAGCTTAGTTAATGGTCAAGAATATGTAGTCACACGCATCCCTTTAGGCACTAAAAGTTCTGGAAAAGGTAGTAAACATGTTGATCAGAAGTGACGATAATTCATTATACAAACTATATTGTAGCTAGTTAAAGTAGACACTTTGTCATTAATAGAGCAATGATAGTGTGCATTATTTATATAAACGGTAATGGTAGGAAGTGATTTAATGAATACCCTCTTCAGTTTTACTACTAATGTATTAGTAATAGTATGGGGAGAGTGTCTAACTGCCACACAAACACACTGCTGCAAGTTCACTTTTGATCATATGTAGCTACACTTCTAGCTTGATTATACTGATAACGAAGAACTGTGATAATTGGTGTTGATAAGGTCAAGCCTTTCTTCTAAGAGACGCTTGAAGTGTTACTTGCAGCAGTGTGTTTGCTTAATGTACTCCAGTTAAACACCTGTACAAATATTATGAACTCTTGATGTAGATGGGTATGTGCAATTGGATTAGCTATACAGATCCGTCCAAGTTGGATCCGTCGTTACATAATGGAATGCTAGACAGATATGATAATCGAGTCAGACAGTGTAGAAGTATGTATTTAAATAGAAATCAGCAATCATTAATTCATTGCGCATTAATTTGTAATTGTACATCAGCACTAAGCTTATACCCCTGGAGGATCCTGTGCTATGTACATACATTCATTACGCCACTCAGGCCAAATAAATTCTCTGTTTCCCGTCCACCACCTACATCTGGTTACTGTTAGCTCTAAATATTCCATTATTCCGTATTCTTCCATTATTTTCCGGTTATTCTTGCATACTGACAGGCTCATATCTTTACTGTTACTGTGCTTTTCATCAATAAAACTGAGGGTTTTCTCTCTTATCTTGAATCAGTGTAAGCTCAAGTGTCAGCAATGCTATCAAGTCGGCACAAACTTAGGGAAGGAATGATTCTTTTATGCAGCATTTTATGGTTGTGCCTGACAAAAAATGGCTTGAAAAGTTCCAATCTTATAATGAATAATGGAAATGGACCACACGCCCGCATGCAAATATGCCTGAGTCCAGGACGGGAAATAGAGAATTTATTTGGAGTGGCCAGGCCTTATGTCTGCATGGATTACAGTGGCGGGAACATATGGTCTAAACGCTTTATCAAACTGTTACCAAATAGATTGCACATGCGAAGAGAGTGAAGGTACATAGCCACACGTGCACATCACATTCATGTGCCACAATTATGTAGTTATTATATTGTGTAGGTGATCATGAAATTCCACCGCAAACATCCCCAATGCTACGTAAATTTGCTGACTGCATTAAGTATTGGTTTAGACTCTAGGCTAATATGTGACCCAGCTGGGTACATACATACAGTTTATATCTCAGTTAGGGACAGTTATACATTACTAGATAGCTACGGTAGATGCAGGAAATATATTAAATTATGGTATACATACTACCACTATGCTGTCCATATGTTATATGTAAGAAATATATGCTAATTCACTAATGTTGGTACAGCGAGAATGACAGCAAATTTCACGTTCGTTTTGTCATTACATACATGCAAACTGCAACACTCAATATGTAATTTCATGGTAACACCCCTGGGTGGTACAGAATGTGTTATCACCTAGCAACCAAGTGATGGTTATTATTAGAAGAATAAACAGCCCACCCAACAAGTAAACACACAGTAAAAGCACACAGGTGAAGATCACTACTTATTAAATGTACTGAAGGTCACTTTGAATGTCATCATCATCATATCTGAGTGTTGTCGCAGAAATTTAAGTAGTGAAATTCACTACTGTTTTTCTAAACCACAACAACCTTTAGCTTCCTTTTCTGTGATTCAATTTGAACCAAACTTCACTATTGGCAATAGATTACAACTAATTCAAGAGACTCCACTCTATATAGACTATAGGCTGCTCGTGAATTATTATTAATTTTCATTCTTTCATGTGTATATAATATTATTCTGGTAGCTATACACTAAAGTAGAAATGAAATTAATGTTGCTGGTGTAATTGCCTGATTGCCAGGATACTGTGTTGGTAAAAACTGGATCAGTTTTTCTGTGATAGTGTACACGTTTCTACAATTTATTCAGTCTGCTAATAACATGTTCTCTCTTGTAAGTCTACCTCATTGGTAATGCACAAAAAAGCAAACTTAAACTCTACCACTACTACTTCTCTTTTGTAAGAGTTGGTTATGAGCATTTCAGCTGCACATAACACTGCTGTTATAGCTATAAAATTATGTGACCAGATTTGACAAAACCAGGCTTCCACACAATTCCAATTCTTTGACTTTAACTGCTCGTAATTTGATCACTTAGTATGCTATTGACCTACAATTTTCACACACGTCTTTCACAGCATTATGCAATAAAAGGTCAAAATTTTGAAAGTGATAGTATACTCCTACATTACGATATGGTCCTTCAAAGTCACAAAGTAATCTGGATGTGTGGAAACCTGCATTCTGTCATATCTGGTCATTATTATTATGTATATAGTCTGAAAAAGCTCATTTTGCATCATGATATTTCAATTCACTTTTTAATAATAATGGATCCTAGCACTGGCTACATATTCTAATAGTGACCTTACAATGGTGAGGTAAGTATTTGTCTTGGTAATACTGTGAAACTTACTTAGATTGCAGTGACTAGTGTTTATATAGACTCACATTGTTGCACATAATTGTGATGTGACCACTCATACACTGGCATGAATATGAAGGCCTAATAAAGCTATGTTGATGCTTAGTTTTTTTAGGTGGTCCTTTGCACATTTTGTTGATATTTTGATGATGCAATTAAGCGTGATGATCAAATATGTAATGATGATGTAACCAACCTCATATTTACTAATTCCCCACGAAATCCCCCTAGTTAGTAGTCTAGCTAGTTAGCTAGCAAAGTCCACGATAGTATAAAATCGATAGCTACATTCGTTGGTAAATGTCATAACGAACGTTTCTGTATATTTGAGAATTCCTTTCTGAGAAATTTTTAAGTAGCCAAAAGGCTTTCAGTTTCATTTAGCCGATAGGGAGTTTCATAATTTCAAATAGTTAGCCATATAGCTACCTACAAATAATGGAAAACGAGTCGAAGAGAACCGTTGCTGTGATTGGAGCTGGGCTAGTAGGATTAATGCAAGTGCTCGTGCTTTTGGAGCACAACTTTAGAGTACTGATATTTGAAAGTCGTAAGGATCCAGAATTGCAATCCAAAGATGAAAGCAGCCGCAGCATAAACTTGACCATATCCAGAAGAGGAGTAGATGCGCTAAAACGTCATGGTCTGGAAAATGAAGCTATGAACTGCGTAGTTCCCGTTAAAGGAAGGTTAATCCACAAGGCCAATTCTCTCCCAGAAGAAATGCTGTATGGAAATGGTGAACAGTTTATTTATTCTATCAAACGGTCTAAATTGCACAGCATTCTACTTCAAAAAGTTAGAACCATCATAAAAGATGAAAGCCAGGGAGCAAACAAAGCAAAAGTGGAAATTTTCTTTTCTCAAAAGCTCAAGAATATCAAGAAAATCTATGAAAGTGGAAGCAAAAGGTTCGCTCTGTCCTTTGCTATGGAAGAAGGTGAATATGATACCATAGTTGATTATGTGTGCGGTTGCGATGGTATCAATTCTGTGGTCAGAAAAAATATGACTGAAGTAGGCTGTCGTGAAGACCCCATTGCTCATCGCTACATAGAGCTTTTGTTGCCCGCCAACAGTGATGGAGGGTGGCCCTTAGACGGAGAACACCTGCACATATGGCCACAAGGAGAGTTCATGCTACTAGCACTGCCGAATACAAACAAATCGTTTACTCTAACTTTATTTATGCCAGAGAGTATGTTACCAGAAAAAAATGAGGCTGAACGATTTTTCAATACCTACTTTCCTGATGTTGTTGCTTTAGTTACTTCTGGCAAGCCACTGCACAAGCAATTCCTTGACAACGAGCCTGGGAAATTACGGACGGTACGATGTCGTAAGCATTATGATAGCGATGGAATTGTACTTTTAGGGGATGCAGCACATGCCATACTGCCTTTTTATGGCCAGGGATTGAATGCAGGATTTGAAGATTGCATGCTATTTTCTAAGGAACTGGACAATCACGGAAACGACTTTTGCAAGGCTGCAGAAACCTACTCACAATTTCGATACAAAGATACGGATGCCATTGCTGATTTATCGGAGGAAAATTACATTGAGATGCGTTCTGGTGTAAAAAATCCCCTACTGAAGTACAAAAAGCAAGCTGATTCTTATTTGCATTGCTTTTTCCCCAAGTGCTATAAACCACTATATAGCATGATAGTTTTTGACAATGTTCCATACAGCAAGGCACAGAAAATCGCTAAAAGACAGAGCAATTGCTTGATATTAACTGGACTATTGGTATTCATTATGATTATTATTTTTGTAGCTTGTACAATTGCAATAGCTATAATTACAAACGATTAAACTTACAGTAGATTTTCTGGAGCATGCACTAATATAATTACAATTTTTATAATTGTAGCTACATACCCATTAAGAGTATCTAGCTAGCTATCAATTTTGCAAGCAATCAATTGTACCGATTGTATTTTAGTAGCACACGCTGCAATTTTGTTTATTGTACTCACCTCATATTCTCTGTGTTGCGCCTGCGCAATCTTTATAACTAGGTTTTGCATACTGTTTATACACTGGATTTCAAGTCCGTTGTCCTATTTAAACTCGCGCATGCGTTTCATTTATGTGTAAGATGGCTGTCCGTCACAGTCATTCAAATGCTCGCGCCGTACGCATGCGCGAGTTTAAATAGGACAACGGACTTGAAATCCAGTGTATAATAAAAATAATTTAAAAACTCACGTGACTTGGCTACCAAGATCCTGAACAATTTTGTTATTTTGTATTGCTTCCCCCTCAATTTCCCTTCGGCTGATACACCTTAGCACTGTATACTTTTCGAGAGCGAAGTCTCTTTCGTGGGATTCTACAAGCGACCACGTACATGGCGTGAAGGTGGACCATCAATTCAACCTTGTGAGTAATGCAGACTAAGATACTCAATATCGGAGCGCGATTCCCTACTAACTAAGACAACAAAGGAAAAGATGAAGGTGAGTACCATATTCTATGTGTTTCGTGCAATAAGGCTACTCCAAGTCATACCTTAGTTTCTGGTCACTCCCAAGCCTACAAATGGATGCGGGCGGGCGGATGATCAGGACTTCAGGACTATAGACTCTACTGTGACAATATACTGTATGGTATTATTATTTGCTCAATTTAGCAAATTCATGTTGATTTTGTTTTTAGTCAAACTTAACCAACAACATAAGTAGTTGTGCTTCGGCAAAAAATGCACTAGGAAAGTTGTTGATGGATCATGGCTAGCTATACACTGATGTATAGCATTTAAGTATATTTATTTATTTATTTAGAATATACTATAGGAAATGTTTTGCTCATGTAGCTAGTTATGCTTTCCAAGTGAAATAAATGTCTCATTAGCTATGTCAGGAAAGTATTACTATGACTTATAGCTAAGTTGTTCAAATGATCATGATCCAAAATGAAATTTAACTTCTATTTTCACATCAGAAATTCTTCATTCAAATGTGAAGTCTTAGCCCACTAGCTATGTGTTTCCAGCCTTCAATTCAGTAACCTTGAGAAAAGTAACTGTAAAAGTTTTGAGTCATTGAATGCTCCAGACTAGTGTTTTTTAGTGATCATCTGGGAATTTTAAACTATAAGGGTTTCTACTTGCCAATCTAATTTTAGTTACGGAAAAGTTTAAGTTTAAGCTCACCGAATGTTGCCAGCTTTCCATACCCCTGTAGTGTTCAGTGATAAGGAATTTGAAGTTACTAGACTAATCATTAGAGGACTACATTTGAATTATAAAGTTAAAGCTATGGCCCATCTGCATGGACTAGTAGTTAATGCTACTGAAATTACTTTGGTTACAGAAGCATTAGTAACAGTTATAATCTGAACAGCTATATAATCAAGGACAAAACTAGCTATAGTTAGAAACATTTTATTAGTTTGGCATATATACCTAATATTAGAGTTAAGAGTAGTGTGACTGCTCTATTGGAATCCCTGACTGCTCTATTAGAGTATATCGATCTTTTGCAATAAAAAATAAGTGTCTTGCTGGGTCACGTGCACTTAAGCACCTGTAATATTAATAATAGTCCTCATAAACTCGCATAAACTAAGGTTTCAGGTTTACCATGCGGGCGGGTGACCAGAAACTAAGGTTTGACTTGGTGTGGCCTAAATTAGTAGATGAACACTCTGGCTGTAATTGATGTGAATGCTTTCAAAACTGGGAACATGTAGCAGATCTAGATGGGTTTCTGGGGTTTCTGTAGAAACCCCCCTTTAAATTTAGCTCAGTGTCTAAATACATAAACATTGCTGTACTGACAATTTGATATATCAAACAACTATATACTACTGTGTTTCAGTAGCATGCATGCAGCTGCACTTAACTGAGACCATTTATAGCTATTAAACCCTCAGCAACACTTCACTTTTCATCTCCCACTGCATTAAAAAACGACTGAGATGCTCTAATAGAGCAGTCATGTTACTACTCTAATAGAGCAATCAAAGCTACAGCTATCTTTGACTTATAGTTAGCTATAGTATTTACAGTGTAAAGCGTTGAATTTATTGTAATTGCTAACTAAAAGTAGAACCTATCTCAGAGCTTCTAAAATCTCAAACTTGTCTAGAGAAATATCCTGAGATGCCTCAGCTATTAAGCCATACTAACTTTCACAAACCCCCTTTTAAAAATCCTAGATCCACCACCGAATGTGCAAGTATTTCAGAAGAAGAGTAATAATTATGATGAGCTCACCATTCACCAACCCTCCTGGTAGTATTAAGTTTTTCTGTTACCCTTGTCAACCAATAGGCTTGAACACATTATGCTTCTTAAATTACCTATTATTCTTTCTGGTAATTCTTTTTTTATTCCCCTATTATTCTCAAAAGTATTCCCAAATGTTCCTGGAGTAATTCCTGGAATTGTAAAAGTCAAATGGATATTCTTCTGCAGCTGAAAATATAACCACTTGCAAGCATAAAACTATACCCAAAGATCAAGATACTCTAATAGAACAGTCACAACTAAACTTGTCTAGCTGTTCTATTAAGGTAAATGACTGCTCTATTAGAGTATCTCGATCTTTTGCCCGATTTTGTGCTAGCAATGATTGTAGATGCTCCTTTACAAAATTTTCTGCTATACTACACGAAAAATGTGTGAATTCAAATTAATAATTCCGGAACATCACCCTATTATTCCAGATTCTTTTTACCATCGATTATTCCAAAAATTATTCTAGCATAATGTACGCATGCCTATCAACCAATAATTATGTCATGCCTATTGAAAGTTATTGCTCGAGCCCACCAACCCAATTTTGCACAGATTTTAAAGAAGACAAAATAATATGACACCTTGAATTTTGCATTTGGTGCAAAATTTATTTATTATATATTTATTAAGGCTTTACAGCACAAGTGCTGAAGGTCTGTAGGACACCTGGTCCTACAGCCTGTTTAAAGTTGTTACAGAAAGTATGCGATCAAGATACTCTAATAGAATAGCCAGTACATAAAATTTTGATGTTGAAAGGTAACATTATCTATAGACACAGTTCCTTAAATTGTCATATTTGCAGACCGTGAAATAGCTGTAAATGCTTTATCTGACTTACTGATCTAACAGGTCTATTTTGAATTAGGATTTGGTTTGTCACCAGAAATCCTAAATATGCCTGTGGTGTTAGACAAGTTGCTTTTTAAAGCAACTAGTTACATATTACTTATTACTTCCAATTGAACTATTTAGTTACAGTTACATATTGCCCATAAATAAAGTAACTATAATCGGTGTTGGGAGTAACGCATTACATACATTATTACTTTTGTGGTAACTAAGTAATATAACAAAATACGCTATAAAAACAGGTAATATAATTCGAGTTACATTACTTACAAATGTAACGCGTTACCTAAGTAATATAGTTACTGTAACAAATCTAATATTACGTATATTATTACTGCAAGTAATGAAGTTACTAATCTTATTAGTAATCCACTGAGTCACGCCTAGCCTCAACGAAGTAATGGAGCCCACTGAATGAAGCTTATTCACCAGCTTCTTGCGTATAACCAAGATTTGCACATTGTCTATAAACACAATCATGTCACATGATAAGGTGGTAGTTTCACATGTGACAGCTTAAGGCTGTGGACACAAAGTAATAATTATAATATGTAATATTATTATAGGTACTTTTTATGGGTAATATGTAACAGTAACTAAATAGTTCAGTTGCAAATAGTATATAATATTATGTAACTAGTTACTTTTAAAGTAACTTGCCCAACACTGATTATAAAAATATTACATATTATGTTACTTTGTGTCCACAGCCGTAAGCTGTCACGTGTGTAACTACCACCTTATCATGTGACATGATTGTGTTTATAGACAATGTGCAAATCTTGGTTATAAGTAAGAAGCTGGTGAAAAAGCTTCATTCAGTAGGCTTCATTACTTCGTTGGGGCTAGGCATTACTCAGAGGAGATTAGTGACTTCGTTATTTGTAGTAATAATATTACATAGTATTAGACTCATTACAGTAACTATATTACTTAGGTAATACATTACATTTGTAAGTAAAGTAACTTGAGTTATATTACCTGTTTTTATAGCTTATTTCATAATATTACTTAGTTACCACAAAAGTAATAATTATTACATAACATGTTACATAAGTAACACATTATCCCCAACACTGCCTACACCAATAATGTTTAGGGATGTAGTCAGGTTTTTGGTGATGCCATGGCCTAGCTATATATTTATCTAAACCAAAACAGCCATGCTGTAAAAAAAAGAGTGCGGCCCCCAAAAAGGCCAGGATGAAAAAAAAGTGAAATCCAAGGTGGCGGCCAAGAAATGGCTGTGATGGTAGGTTAATCGCAAAAATTTTAATTATGACAATTCTGGTGAATTTGGTGATGAATCTTAGTGGACAAGACAACCAAAATCCACCTGAATTGTCGTAATTAAAATTTTTGCCTACCATCACAGCCATTTCTTGCCCGCCACCTCATACTTGGATTTCACATCTCTGGACATTTTGGGGGCCGCACCCTTTTTTTACAGCTTGGCTGTTTTGGTTTAGATATCACTTCTTTTTGTATTGCAAGCCACAAAGCCAGCGATTAACTGGGTTTGGTGCTTCCTTCTAACTTTTTTTTTCTTTCTTTCTTTTCTGCAGGAATTGTGGAACAATGGAAGAAATGTTGTGTACAGTTTTTGTCTGATTAAAAATATTTGTATATTGAAATTTTAACAAAGAAAGATAATCATACTGCAGGTAATATGGTGACTTCTTATATACATAACTGAACTGTATGAAACACTCATTGTCTGTAGCTGAACTCTTTTCAGAGTGGCTTGTTTCTAGCTGAACCCTCTACATGGTGATTTGTTTCCAACACATACTTTTACAGGATAATTTGTTAGTAGCTCATCCTTATAAGGTAACTTGTATCTAGCTGATATCTCTACAGGGTGACTTGTTTGTAGCTGATCTCTCTACAGGGTGATTTGTTTGTAGCTGAACTCTCTACATGATGGTTTCTTTGTAGCTGAACTCTCTACAAGGTAACTTCTTCTAGCTGATCTCTCTACAGGGTAACTTGTTTGTAGCTGAACTTTCAACTTGATGGTTTCTTTGTAGCTGAACTCTCTACAAGGTGACTTCTTATAGCTGAACTATCTACACAGTGATCTTTTTGTAGCTGAACTCTCTACAGGGTGATTTGTTTGTAGCTGAACTCTCTACAAGATGATTTGTTTCTAGTTGATCTCTCTATAGGGTAACTTGTTTGTAGGTGAACTCTCTACAGGATTGTTTCTTTGTAGCTGATCTCTCTACAGGGTGATTTGTTTATAGCTGAACTCTCTACAAGGTGATATGTTTGCAGCTAAACTATCTACAGGGTGGTTTTTTGTAGATGAACTCTCTACAAGGTGACTTCTTCTAGCTGATCTCTCTACAGGGCGATTTGTTTGTAGCTTAATTCCTTACAGGGTGATTTGTTTGCAGCTGAACTCTCTACATGATGGTTCCTTTGTAGCCAAACTCTGATGTGGTTGTAGCTGAACTCTCTACAGGATGATTTGTTTATAGCTGACCTCTCTACAGGATGGTTTCTTTGTAGCTGAACTATCTGCAAGGTAACTTCTTCTAGCTGATCTCTTTACTGGGTGACTTGTGTCCAGTTGTACACTCTAAAAAGTCATTTGTTTGTAGCTTAATACTCTTATGGTGATGTTTTGTAGCAAAACTCTGTGCAGGGTGATTTGTTTGGAACTAAACTCTGTACAGGATGGTTTCTTTGTAGGTGATGTCGCTACAGGTGACTTGTTTCTAGCTGATCTCTCTACAGGATGGTTTCTTTGTAGTTGAACTCTCTACAGGGTGATTTTTTCTAGCTAAACTCTCTCTAGGGTGATGACCCTCTACAAGGTGGCTTCTTTTATCTGATCTCTCTACAGTGTGATTTGTTTGTAGCTGAACTCTCTACAAGGTGACGTTTTCTAGCTGAGCTCTCTTATTTCTAGCCGATCTCTCTACAGAGTAACTTGTTAGTAAAACTGAAGTCTTTACATGGTGGATTTTGGTTGTTAAACTCTCTACATGAAGACTTGTTTGTAGCAGAATTTCTACAGAATGAATTGCTTGTAGCTGAACTTTCTACAGGGTACATGACCTTAATTCTCTTCAGTGTGACTTTCAATGTTCTGAATCACTACAGCAATATTTTTGTAGCTGAACTCTCTATAGGGTGACTTGCTTCTTGCTGAACTGTCTACAAGATTAACTGTTTGCAGCTGAACTCCCTACAGAATAAATGTAATAGAATTCTATAATGGAGTAAATAAATTAGCTGAACGCTCTATTAAGGGTGACTGTTCTATTAGAGTATCTCCATCTTGAATTTACTACACGGAGTTGGCTTTCAAAACTCAGTGGTTTGTAATACAATTCTTCTGCACTACTGCAAGGAACCGATTTTCAGCTCATTGTTCTAAGTGGTTTGCCTAATAGGCGTAAAAACTAATACTTTTATTATTCATAAAAGTTGATCGCGTAATTGTGACACTGGTTGGGTTTTGTGTTATTGTTAGGCGCAATCTGTGAATTTGCGCAGTTTATAAATTGCGCTGAGCAGTTTGTGAACTACCGTAAGAGCTGCGCATTTTATGAACTGGATTCTGGCTTGTCCATTCAGCGTATCTCCGTCACGTTCTTGACCGATTCAAGTGCGTATCATAGCTGCTTTCAGGGAGGATAACAGGCTTCTTTTACCACCTTAATATGTTTGCTAGCTGAAGGGACATGGATAAAGACGCATTCTAGCTATAGCAGACTATCTCTCCCTCCAAGGTTCCTTTGCGTACTCTGGATAAGGTGCATACTGTCCTTCTCTCTGTGTTGCCTTCTGCATACTGCAGCATTTGTGGTAGCTAGCAGGATCATCTCGTTTCGATCAGCTGACATTATTATTATTATAGGTAATAATTGTAGAACTCACATGAGTGAGTATGTTACAATAGGTGTAATAATTTACAATCTAGTGTTATTTAAATGTCCCTTAAAAATATCTAAATTGTTACAATTTATAGTGTCTATAGATAGATTGTTCCATAATCAGATTGATGTAGGAAAGAAGCTGTACTTGTATGCGTCAATAGCTGTGTCTGGCTGTATAAATTTAAGGTCACTGCCCCTGGTATGCCTTGTTCTATGTGTTATATAGCTAGGTAGTGAGACATCCACGCTGCTATGAATAATTTTGTGCAACATTTGATATTGATGGGCACAGTCAAGCCTGCATGTTATACTTTTTCAAGCAGTTGTCCAGCACATACAAACACTGCACCAGTAATGAAATGTATATCAGCACACTGAAAAGGTTTGGTGCACTGTAACTCGTGTACAACATGGTATCTTTAACATCCAGCTTAAATGGTACGCGTACTTATACTTTCACTTCCACATTATCCCATGCATGTAGATGTAACACAACACGTAGTTACATAATGCCACCTCTGTGTGATACAGTTATTAGTGCAAACATATAATCAGGTATGCTGTGTTACATATAGCTAAGTATACTCCAATACATGAGTGAGTTATAAAGGCACAGCTCCATTTGATGAACAGCAATTAAGACCTAGAAAAGTTATATCCATTTTCATCTTGTCTGGCTGTAACCACATGTCTTCTTAAACATGGTTCATGGTACCCCCTGATGAGCAACTATTGCACCTGACCTATGGAATCCACAAACATGAATACACAATTTGTTGACCTCACCATGTCAGTCTTATCATCATCCAAACTAATCATTCCACAAGAATGGCAGTAATGATTCTAAATTCTAAATAAACAAACATTATCGGTTAATGCATGTGATATATCATAACTCATCGGTATATACAACAGACTATGAAAAGAAATTCACTGATTTACCAAGAAATCCAACTATTCACCAAGAAGGTTATTTACGTACATGTTTACTTAATGGTACAAATGAGTACACATAATGTGATGATGTATATTGAACTAATTGCTGAAGCAATTTAATTATAACAATTTTTGTGACATAGTCTAATGTATTTCAATAGATTTCGTTTTAAACAAAGGATTATGTAAGCTATATAGTTGAGTTTCTCTCAGTGGGTAGTCTGCACAAACAGAGAAAAGTCAAATAGTTAACTGAAACAGGTGATGTATTCATTTGAACGTGCCCCCAACAATAATATTAAGCTATTACACTTTGCTTTCAGCCATGTTAAGCCAGTTACACAGCATTGCATGGGAAGCTCCTCTGCGACCATTCCAGTCACTACATGCAGTAACAGAAAATACAGATAACTTCTGTTACACATGTAGGGAAGCCATTGTGTGGTGCTAGCTACCACAAATCAACACCTTACGCTGTCAGCAAAGATACATAAAGGAAGACTCAAGTAGGTCCATGATGTTCACATTATAAGTACTGCGGTATGCCAAATTAAGGTACCAAGCAATGTTGAAGAAATCAAGCCTGTAGCAGGGGGTCTGTTCCAGGTAATTGTAAACTAAGTACCGTGTGAAGAATACACACATGGTTTTACTAGGGGGTCTGGAGGTATGCCCCTCCAGATTTCTTCTGAGATCGCTTACTGATTGCTCCATTAGAACAAATGACTGTCTATTAGAGGGTCTCAATCTTTGTCTTAACTAATATATCAGAAAATTCAGTGTAGGTGCATGAGCTCCATAAATTGATAGGTGGTTGCTGTGCCTATAGGGACCACAAAGGTTTGGTCTCTTGCAAAAATATCAGCTAAAATCCAGCCTGACTTGTACTTCACAACAGCTTGGCATGATTACAAACTTGGGAACCAGACTAGTTGTTCAGTATAGAATATTGGTATATAATTAACCACCATCTCCACAATGTCCAGGTCTTATGACTAGTGGCTATAAATTTTTGTGATGATTGAGAATATTATAGCATACACAATTCGCTATACTTCCATACCTCTGTAAGTATTTTCTTTTAGTCTACATGTTTATTTTCAGTTGAATGCACACGCCGAGGGGTCCTTCACTCTAAATCTCATCAACAAAATTTTGAAATTCAACTGAGCATGCAAATTTCCACATTTCTACACATTTTGAAATATATTTCCACATTTCCGTACATTTCTGCTTGCATTTCTGACATTTTGACTCCTGTCAAAGTGGTGAACAAAGCAGTTTTGTTGGTTAGGGAACTAGAGTTGAATGGTTTGCCAGCAGATATGCTTCATATAGTTTTGATAACTCCACAAATAGTATCCAGTGTGCACGGCAGGTCGTAACGGGTGTGTGGTTTCAAACTGTGTCATACTGTAACAAGCCTGATGGCGCACAAACTGAACTAATTCAAAGGATTTAGTAGAGTACAATTACGTACCTAGCTAGTTTGAGTGATTCACGGCTCAGCTTTACATAGGTAGAACTGTTGTTTGAAGTTGGAAAATTCAAGTTAAAATTTCTACATTTCCATCAAAATTTCTGATTAAATTAGTTCTACATTTCTGAAATAAATTTCACATTTTGGAAATATATTTCTACATTTCCAGCCACCATCGACGATGTTTCTGGAAGTTAAGGACCCCTCAGCACACGCTCTACTATGTCATAAAATTTCTCAACTGTTGCAACTAAACAATTTGTAATTCTCATTCTCAGTGAAATTACAGAATTTTGTAAATGGCAAGCACGAACAAAACCAGTTTAGTTTCTTACCCTTTGTTTAGCAGGCAAATATAGAACATCTTCAAACTTCAGCTCTGGGTAGTTTAACAAAACAAACTTCTTTGTTTCAGCAATGAAAGGGTTAGAAATATCACTTCTTTCCACTCTATTCAAAACGTCTGTTATCTTCTGCACCTTCTCCTCCGTTAATACTGTTGTTTTACTTTTGGAGGTGTGATTGGGATCAAGATATCTTCCTCTACAGAACCTTTCAAATAGCTCTCTGTGACCCTCTTTTGGCGTATCTCCGCCGGAGTCTAAACTCCTCGCTAAACTCATAGTAAAACTCACACCTTGCATACCCTGCCACGAGGAAATCTCATGATCAAACACTTGGAACGACAGAACGGGTCACGATATAACTGTACTGTGTCGCATCTCGCCTTGCCATATGTCAGTACGACACCTGCAAAATTTATAAATTGTTGCGCATTTTATAAATTCACAAAATGTGCAGCGTAATTTATAAACTGCGCAAATTCACACATTGCGCTTAACATCATATCTCCGTGGTCTTTACTTCAATTCCTTTCATACTACCAAAAGGCACTCCTACGATGGTTACTCCATCTACATAGAAAGAAGAACCATCAGTATTATTGATGACACAAACAATTACAATCAAATGTCCTCGGACACATGCTACCACAAAAATAGGGCATAAAAAGCCCCACAGGTGGGCATGGCAAGGAGTACAATTAACAAAAAAAACAA
This sequence comes from Dysidea avara, assembly GCF_963678975.1. Classification (NCBI taxonomy): domain Eukaryota; kingdom Metazoa; phylum Porifera; class Demospongiae; order Dictyoceratida; family Dysideidae; genus Dysidea; species Dysidea avara. Next base: position 47,309,210 of record NC_089273.1, read on the forward strand.
AACACACACACAATTAATAATGAAAAATGTCTTGCCAACATAATGTTCAAAAGTCCACACACCATTCTTGGCAGCTCTTCGCCATAAATATTCTCCTAGAAGAGGATATTGAAATTGCTGCTGCTAAATCAAAGATTCTCTTACATTGAGATTTTAACATAGTGAAATTATTTTGAATGAAGTTCACACAGTTCCGAAAAGAAGATAATGAACTTGGCAGATAGTGACCCAATACACTCATCTCAATTGTGTCATAAAAGTTAACAATGCCAAGGCGATCTAGCTCAGACAAAAGTAGTTGATATTCTTCCTTTTTAAGTTTACGGTCTCTTGCAAGTTCAAGGTGACGGACAGAGTCCAGGGGACAAGTAAGCTCCAATAAGGCTACTGAATTACTTTCTTTATTGTGAATCACAATATCAGGGCGATACGGCATAATGAGAAGAGCGGGAGGTATTGTTGCCTGAGGGGAATCACTTGCTCGCCTTCCAGGTAGGTCAGCATAAACGATGCACTGATCAGTCAAAACTTTAGAAAGCTCAGTGAACAACGGTCCAGAACTTGGTTATGTCTATATGTATAGCGACCCTGTGTCAATGCACTGGGGCAGCCGCCCAAAATATGCGCAGTGGTTGGTTGAGTACCGCCACACAGTATGCACTTTGCGCTGCATTGGATGTTCCATCATTGCAGATTGACCGGTGTGGGGAGAGTGTCGGAGGCAGCCCGAAGAATAAAGGAAAGCTGGCCTGGATTGCATCCCAGTAACAATCTGTTCCAGGTACCACAACAAGATTCAAGAGACACTGAGTCCTTCAGCTTACATTGGACAGATAGTGTGTCTAGGTGTTTATCATAGCGTAAGCGCTCATCAGCAACAGCCAGTAATTTTAAACTCATTCCATGAAGCGGTTTACCTTGTAGGCCTGACAACAAATCGATCTTGTTTTAAGCGAGTAATCGGTCATAACTCTCGAACAATTCATCGGATTTGCACCACATTTGACGCTAGGATTTTGCCTTTGTACTCCCTTTCTGTGTGCCAAATATCAAGGCGATCGGAGTACGCGTTTGCGTTTTATAGCAATTTTACGAAGAAGAAAGAAAACGAAGAAAAAAAATTGAAACTTTGGCAGCTCGTATCTCGGAAATGGCTGAAGCGATTTCCTTCAAATTTAGTATGTAGACTCCCCTGGCTGGCGGGCAACTCTGTAGCAAATTTGGTTCCAATTGAATAAGGGATCACCGAGATACAAAAGTGTAAAAAATGATGTTTTCTTTCTGTCAATATACCCACGGCATAGCGCGCCGGCTTCTTGGGCCGCACGACACACCATCGTGTGTCTTGATTAACACGATGACTGTTGTATTAGGGTGACAGCTCTATTAGGGTATCTCTATATAGGTCTTTTACTACATACCACCTAGGAGTATTTTAAATATTAGTGTGAAGCTAGTTTTGTAGTCATCTTTCCTGACTGCTATATTAGAGTGACTGTTCTATTGGAGTGTCTTGATTTTGATCTTTACTATTATAGTGTACAATATTATTGGTGATAGATTACTAACATTGCTAAACAATACTCCTACAGGACCTGGTGGGTATTGTGTTTGGTAAATAATGTTAATGACCACACTGATCCCATGTGATCCCCTCAACGATTGCATTACTACAACAGTCAAATTCCACTATACCACTATTATTACACATGACGGTAGCACCATTACCAGTAACTGTTATGTTTGTAAGATGACCTGACTCCATTGTGACTTTACTGTATAGCATAACTGATTGTGATGTAATGATGATTACAGTATTACTGGTCATACTGTGTAAAGCAGTGGATAGTGAAGAACATGGACATTCTCCCTCCATGCAACATTTTATCACCATCACTTCCATCAGTAATGTTGATAGTGATCAATTTTTTATGGACATGTTGACTGGTGAGGATTGTCAGGCATATCAATGGAGAAACTGCAAATGTCATAATTACATTAATGCTGTGCTGCTCCCAGACACCTTCAGTTGTTTTCATTTAAAATTTAATTTTATATAAACATTAATCACTCATTCACAGTAAAAACAAACTAGTGAACGTCACTATTAAATGTAGTGAACGTCACTACTAATGTCTGCCACAATACTCACTATTTTTGTGTAGTGATGTTCACTACTAATTTTGTAGTGAACGTCACTACATTGACCACCAAGTAGTGACGTTCACTGCAAAAAGTAGTGACGTTCACTACAAAAAGTAGTGAACGTCACTACTTAAAAGTAGTGAGTATTGTGGCAGAGCATTTCACTACTAAATTTTTACAGTGTTTGAATAGGTTGTACATTAACAGTAGGTTTTTTTTAAAACATACTTATTGTGATAGCACAAAGTCAGCTAGTATAGCTCTCATTCACATAAGTGATTACCTGGTCATGAATTAATTAGCTACGTCAGCACCAGATTTGGTAGAAACAAAGAAAACTATTATTGTAGTGTTACGGCCTGTTAATCCACAAACAGTTCTGACATAAATCGTTCTGGTGGAATATCTATGTGCCAGCGTTGTAAGTGGGTTGTACTTGCTGACCTGCTAGACCTGCTGATCCAAATTGTACTGTGGATTGGATCTGGTGCTGGGTATTTTAAAACAGAAGCATGTGCCTAGAGCTTTATTTAAAAAGTCTCCTAATCCCTATTCTTGTATCCACTTGCAGCTCTGTGTATCTACATGTAACCCTGTGTATCCGCATGTGGCACTGTGTATCCACATGTGGCACTGTGTATCCACATGTGGCCTGTGCATTTACCTGTGTATCCACATGGTTCCCTATGTGGTCCAGGTTATCCACATGTCACATGTGGCCCTGTGTATCTACATGTACAGTAACCTTGTGTATCTACATGTAACCCTGTGTCCATAGATGGCAGAAAGAGGGGGCTAGGAGGCTGAAGCTCCCTTGGTCTTCTGAGGGGGGCTTAGCTCCCCCTCAGTATGATATCACGCCAAAATTATCCTTCTTGGAGTGGGGCTGATAAAGATCGATGTACTATAATAGAATGCTCAAATACCCTAATAGAGCAGTCAAGGCCTTCATAAAACGTGTTCCTTTAAAATAAAAAAAAATGTTGCCTACAGCAGGAATCGAACCAGGTACCTCTTACTTTAAGAGTTGGTGTCTTATCAAGCGTTTCCAGGTGGCTATAGGCTGTTTTGTACTGCTTATAGATGCTATATGTTCATTAACCCTGTAATCAACAGCTAAAGTTTTGCCAAAAAAAGTTTTTTAACTGGCAAGTAGCCTGTCTTAAATAGTTTTGATTAAAAGTTGGTGTTTTTGTTAAAATGCTTTAAATTGTACCTATAATATTGTTATAAATTAATTTTGGTGAACTTTGAGACATTGTGAAAGCTAGAATGGCTAGAGCTTCTGAGAGGGCGCGCCCCCAGACCCCCTGCTGCCAGAGACTCTATACTCTAGTCAGCCCCCCTCATATCAACTACTTCTTCTTCCACTGCCTGTATATCCACATGTAACTCTGTGTATCCACATGTCCAGGGTTACATTTGGATACACATGGTTACATGTAGATACACATGGATACATGTAGATACACAGGGCCACATGTGGATTGCATGTAGATACATAGGACCACATGTGACATGTAGATACACAGGGTCACACAGGGTTACATGTGTGTAATATCCACCTATTACCTTGTGTATCCACCTTGTATCCATTTGTAGCCTAGAGTGTTTACCATAACTTTATGCATCTCTTGTACACATTTCATATGCTTGCTTACTTCATTTTTCAAGGTATAATGGCTTAAAACCATTAATCTCCCAAACAATATTGACAAGTTTCAACAATCCAATCATATTATTTTATGACTTATTATTACTTCCTTGTTTCCCATCGCTCCCCCGCATGCCACTTTGCTTACTGCATTGGTAATAATAATTATTATTATTGTAATTAACATCGACAAGTTAATGAGAAGTATGAATAATTTGTGTTTAGGAAGCAGACTATTATTCCAGCATAATGTAGAGCATATAATGAGTGCCAGAAAGCATCAAGCATAATGCTAGCATAATAGGCTGAATAATCTCAATTTCCAGCAAACTTAATCTATGGACCAGACATTCATGCATTTCATTGTATAAATTGCCCAATATACTCCATTGCAATATTCATCCTAATAAAGTTACCAAGCACCTTCCACAGACTTATGTCATTTAAGTGCATAAACCAATTTTGAAATTCTGCAACCTACTAGCAACTGTAACTGCCATTACCAGGTTTTAAAGCCAATTATTAAGTATAATGACAACCTTTCATAAGTTACTGTATAACATGCATCAGCACAATGAAATAAAGTGAGCATTATAAATAGAGCATAATAGTGGATTTTTTTGAGAAGTGATGCATAGCACAATGGGTTAAAATAAAAAATTAGCGTAATAGGCTGGTTCCTATTTGTGCTAAAGATTGAGATAATGCAATAAAACAGTCAAAAACTCTAATATAAACCATATTTTAATAATTTAAAGCTTTGTTACTCACCAGTCTTGGCAGCTACACACATGAATTTCAGTCTTGGCAGCTACATGTATGGATTTTTCAGCAAAGATGGAGCAAATCCCGCGGCCAAGGTAAACTCTGTAGAGTTTCCCACCATTTTAGATAGATCACGAGTCCTCAAAAAGGGATGTAGTGTGGGGGGTGGTGGGGTGGGCAAGAGATAGACTACAAAATGGACTGGACTGGTAATTGAAGGCACCAGACCACAAAACAGCGCGTCAGAGGCAGAAAATAGATTGAAATCTCACAAAACAGACATATATCATGCATTTAGCTCCCTGCTTGTCTGTCCAGAGTATATGAACCCCCCCCCCCCCCCAAACCACTTCCTTGTTGTTCACAGACCTGTACAGATGTCTAGTGTGGTTATACAGACTGCCAGAGAACAGTCCACCAAAAGCAGACCCAAAAAGTTGAAGGTGACTTTGATATGGAAATTGTTAGCCTAATAGTACAGCAACTTCATGTTGGTGTTATCTCACTTTTGGATTTTGCACCCATATGATTGATTTTGCTAAATGCGGTCACATTATTTTGTGTAAATGCACTGTGTACAAAATTTTAAAAGAAGCTCTAACAGTACTAGCTAGCATGCATGCTTGCATATGAAGATTCATAATACAGTGGAACTTCAGTTATCTGGATCCCTGGTTAACTGAATTATGAAAATGATTGCTCTATTAGAGTAGTGACTGCTGTATTAGGGTAGTTAATAATACTGAAACTTTTCAAAGTGTTCTTTATAGTTATAATTTATATGCAGTTTCAGAGATATAGACTTTTCAGACTTATGTACCACTCCTGGTCCCAAAGGGTTTGAGGTTCCACTGTAGTGAATTACAAGGCAAAGGAGGCACAAAGTGCACACTACAAACAAAAATGCGACCACTTTGATTGTTTGATTGTGTCTTTTACATGATGGAATGGCTTTGTAGTTTATAGAAAAATGATGCAATGTTATGAAACTTGAACATAGGTCTGCGTTAAATATGCCAGCATAATAAAAGCATAATAGGCTGGAGTGCTATGCCAGCATAATGCTGGCATATTAGGTAGATATTTTAAAATATGGAGCTTATTTCCATGAAAATACATCGATACTCCCTCATTCATGTTTATTATTAAAGTTGGAGAGTCTTGGAATAACTGGTGATTTGTTGAACTGGACCAAGGATTTTTTAATTACTCAAGCTCAGCGATTTGTTGTCAATGGATCTCATTCTAGTTGGTTGCCTATTATTTCAGGAGTGCTCCAAGGCTCTATCTTGGGCCCACTGTTGTTTATTTTATATGTTACTGATATAAAATCTGTGATCTCACACTGGGAGGATGTTCGCTGATGATCTTACTTTGTATCGGAACATTGCCAGTGTGAGTGATTGTGAGTTGTTGCAATGGGACCTTAGGAGGATATATGAGTGGACCTTGACTTGGTTGTTACGACTAAATCCACTCAAGTGTGAAGCCTTAAACATTACCAACAAGCGCTGTCCTTTACATTTTAATTACTATATTGGATCTCATTTGATAAGCTGGGTTCAGAAGGTGAAGTATCTTGGTGTTTTGTAACTTCAAAATTGAACTGGTCCAACCATTGCAAATATTGTGCGCATAAAGCTACGGTTTGTCTCAATCATCTTCGTCGTATTATGTTTGGTGATTCATTTTCGGCTAAGAACATTGCGTACAAGTGCCTTGTGAGACCCATCTTGAATATGCCTGTCCTGTTTGGTCTCCCTTTACTTCTTCTAACATTAAATTGATTGAATCAGTGCAGCGCAGAGCAGCACACTGGATCTGTAGCACCTGGAATCCACAATCACATCAGTGGTCCAAATCATTGGATGACTGTATTAGTGAATTGCAACTGCTATCCCTGCAGTCTAGACAGCAATTCTTGTCACTGTCAATTTTGTATGATATTTGGAAGGGGCGTACTGAAATAAACTTTAGTGATTACTTTGAGTTCAATACACTATGTACAAGGTCACACTCCCTAACTTTAAAAGTGTTTTCTTCTACTATCAATGCTTTCTGTTATTGTTTTTTTGTATCCGTGGCATTCTTGTGGAACACTATTCCTGAGGAAATTTTGGCCTGAAGCCAGGTTAAACATTTCAGATCTAGATTGAAACAGTTTATTTTAATGTGATTGGTTAATTCTATACTTGTATTGAGTATGTTGTTCTGTTTTTGTAATTGCATTTTGTAACTGTAAAGATTGTATGTAAGGGTATCACCTTGTACAGGCACATGCCTTTTGTGTATCCCTTTAAACAATTTGATAATAATAATAATAAATAATAATAATAATAATAGAGCAGTCAGTGGAAACTGCAACAGAACACTCAGATACATTGTATATAGCTCCTTAGACCAATACTCTCTAATAGAACAGTCACATTATAATGGAGCTTTCATTGATTAAAATGTTCCGTGATAATTGTAACAATGGTTGCTAACTTAGGAGCAGGATGCATGCATAATAGAAATACTGTAAGAGTATAATGGGTGAAAATTTTGAGAAATTCCTGAAAGCATTTTTTGAGCATATTTTACACTTGAACATCACTGAAAGATTCCACCTTGGAGTATGACATTTGCCTAATGGGTATCTACTAAAGGAAATTTAGGGGAATTGGTGTACTTGTTGTGTTGAATCGCTCACTCACTTGAATTGCTTTTAAAAACAACTAATCATTCTCACTTTATTCTTTGTCATCACATTCTTTACAAAGACCACCCTTGAACATGTATGGAATAACTTTTGTCTATAGCATTTTCTGTTGGAATTCTACAGTACTTACTCATAGATACGTTGCTTTAAAATAAAAGCTGTTGTGACTAACAACCTATACTTTTAGTTTTATGCATTCAGCTAATGAACCATCTTTACATCCCGAAACGTTTTTAATGGACGAACAGTCTAACAAGAGCCTGCCCCTGAAGGAAATCACAATTCAACATCAAGGTAGCAAACCTCATCATCAATACTAGCTTTAAAACCTACAGATTTGATGTTTCACTACAAACATAAAACTGTATGACTACACTATCGAATTTCACTGTCAATATCACCCAGGCTTCAGTGTTCTCTGCTTTCCCTTCCCAAGCCCAGTGGCAATCTGTAGAAGTAATCTATGAACTCAGTGGAGCTCTGGCAAACCTGAGGAAGGCTGTGTGTGGCTATCCATTTCTGTGGTGTTGAAAATAATAGGTTTTCTTTTATTTCAGCCAGTTTTGAGCCCATACATATGGGTGTACTTCTGATCCCTACTCCTTCCACATAGAAATTCTTGCCCTCCACACCTGAGTAACCTGGAGCTTGGACAAACCAGCAACACAATACTTAATTACAGGCAATCTCTTAGCCTAATATCATACACTAAAATACTGCTACACTTTAAAAGGACAACAAATTTCAGCATGAATTAACAAATAAAGTCCAAACTTTTTAATGTCTGACTGTCATTACACAATGAAAGGATCTACAACATGTAGAATGTGACCCAACTCAATACTAACACTTTGTTTATTTGGCCTACCCTGCAGGCAGTTGCCATTTAACTTTGCTTCAAGTTCTTTTAATTTTTACAACGACAATAGACTCAAACAGCCATAATTATTTAACTATTAATAATAGTTCAATCTTTTTAATTCACACACAGCAAGACTGTGTGTGAGTAAAATACAAAATTAATTAGTTGTGATGTTATTGTTAGTCATGCTCATTTTAACAGCACTATAAATTATGTAAGTTTATGGATGCACTTTATATAGCCAAGTTATTTTGCATGGAATTAGTAACTTATACAGCAAATTCAAAGCTTTACTTTATACTGAATTATTTTGGGGAAAAATAAATGTGATACATTGTAGCTACATTAACTGCAGTATGCAATTTTCACTGCATTTAATTTAGTTTAAAAAGTAAACATTTTGGTTTAACCCTCAACTCAAAATTAATTTATAGAAATAAAATGTACAAAAGTGAGTGCAACAATTGTGTTAATTGCAAGCAAAAACAAGGTGACTGTTGTGTTAGCATGTAAAACATAATTTTGATTTTGGAATTCTTTGCAAGGAGCCATTTAAATGCATGGGATGTGATTTACAAAAGCACTCTGAATACATTCAAGCTTTTGAGGTATAATACATATCTGGTATGATGAGCACACCAGGTATATGATCCAGTGTTCATTCTAGGATTTCTCCTTTGGGGGGAATCAGGAATTTGAGGGGTGACCAGATGTAAGTCTACATATAGCTGTTTGAGTTCACAACAGTTGAAACAGTTGTGAAACTGGTTAGGTAGTCATTTAAGGCTGTGATGAGTGTTGATGATTTTGATTTTTGTGATTGGTAGTAGTGATGACATTATAATGATGTGATATCTAGGACAGCCATGTGCACCTCATGTACACAAATATTCTATTAGTATACAGCCAGTACACTGTGTATGTTGAATCTGTTGCCAGAATAAACAATCTGTGTGAAATATAGCGTAATAGCTATATCGAGCATCACTGTATACCACAAATCACTAATGGCAAACTGCATGGGTGGATGTATTCCAAGAAACTTGAAATTGAATATTAATCAGAATACTAGAGTATTTTCATGACCATTAATTTTTTTTATCATTAGGCTTTCTGAGATTAAATCTGGCTTCACTGGCTGTGCATAGCATCCCATTTTGAAAGTAAACTGCAGCTGGCGTAGAATTGTTACAAAATTACACTTTGTGAGGTTGAATTTAAATACAATATTTTTTGAGTGTTAATTGAGCATGCTATTTATAAATGTTGGGCTTTCAGATTTTGAAGCCATTTCTATAATTATGTAGGAATTTTTGTTAATAGTATATATATATATATGTACCTTATACAGGAGATGTTTAAAAATTAAACTGAATCTGAAAGCATTAATTTTAAGGTTGCATTTGCAGTGTTGAACCAGGGAAATTTTTACATATTTACCACTCTGAGATTGAATCTGAGAACATTTTTGATAAGTTTTGTGTGCCATTTAATACCAAGCTTATTATAACCTAAACATGGTGTAATAGTGACTCACAATTTTAGGGGGTGAGTCTGAGATTTTAGGGGGAGAAAGTTCCCCCCCTAACAGCCCTAGAATAAACACTGATGTGATCTATAGGATCACTATGTATTAGTTGTGAACGTCTAAGTTGTTACAGTATTGATTATACACTCAGCAATAAGGTATGGTAGTTGTACATAAATATGTTACAGTATGAATGTGTACAATCACAGAAATCACCTTTGCAGTTGTATGTGTGCACCCATACAGCAATTATTTGCAAGTACATATAATTTTATACATAAACTTTAGTTTTATACATATTTACATATCAACTATATATGGTAGCATTCTAATATTATTATCCATAACAAGACCAATATGACTTATGGGGGGGGGGGGGGGGGGGGGGTAACTCATTGTCGTCATTTGTAGTATCAGGTTTGGGTTTGTAGTATCAGGTTTGGGTTTGAAGTATGTGATAATATTCTTGATGTTCTCATTGTATACAATCAGCTCCATTGTGACAAATGCTATCAAGGGTAGTATCACCAGAAGAATTATAATGGATAGCAGCAATCCTGTACTAAAACTGTCAATAAATGATGTGACTGTAACAATAATTGTTACTTGTGAAATCAACCCATCAAGACTATTAAGAATCCTACGTTTGTATGGTTTGATGAATAGCTGTATCAAGACTATGAGAGTACTGGTGACAGCTATTAACACTTGGGTAGTGGTATTGTTGGTTGAGTTGATGATGATGATTGAAATTATCACCAGTCAACAAATCATATAACAAGCAGCAAATGAACGATACTTGTCTTTGTAACATCCTTGAAAGTGATCGAGCAATGGCTTTATCCTATACAAGTTGATCTTGCGATTCAGGAATGGTTCAAGTAGAAGTAGTAGCGGTAGACCAATCACAGTCACTAGTGTACATAATATTATTGCTATGATGCCATAAGGAAGATGACGACCATGCAAATACTCTATTTCAGGTGACAGAAAAGCGTAAACCTTATCCAAATTGTCAAATTTCAGTGATCTCAGTAGCAGTAATGAAGTTGTGGCCACAGATGTGTACGATAGTAGTAGTAGAAAACAAATCATATGAATAATTCCCCAACTTACAAACTCAGAGAATCTATATGATATTCTTGCTGATAGACATATCGTTCCAACAATGATGGTGACAGCTAGTGGATGTACATAATGAATAGCTTATTGATCAATTCCACTCATGTTCTTCACAAAGCAAAATTGTCCTAGAAATTGTGAGGTGACTTTAGTTGCATTAGGCATAATATTAACAATGGTATTAAATAGTCCATGTGAAATATTCAAATTTTGATCCAGTAAAATGTTCAACATACTGCAAGGCCATGAAAAGTTAATTATATGTTTCTGGTTCTTTCCAGCTGGTCATTTTTATGCAGAATGAATTGCACAATCACTATACATTATAATTTGAAATGTTCGTGTCTTGTAAACACTCTTTTTCTTATAAAGATGCACTAACTTTATATGTTAACCTTGTTTTCCCCTATAATTCCATGTACAGCTACATCAAATATAGTATAACTACATTAAAAAGATGCCAATTTATTTTTAAATCCTGGTCACCTGGTCAATTTGAGGAATTAGTAGGACCAGAAACATAGAATTAACTTTGCATTGCCTAATAGTATGTAATAACATGGAAATAACCAATCCCAACATGATGGTATGTCACCACAAACACTACTACAACCAAGACTATCAAATAAATAATTGACAAAATGATCACCAGTGCTGTCTGCCCAGCTGAACATTTGGTGTTGTTTACACATTTTGAAGAATCAAATGAGAGAGCGTAACCTTTCTCACAACTACCGCAAGTAGTACCAGATCTGTGTGAGCTACACTGAGCAAGTCTCACTGGTGCATAACAGTTGGTAAATAAAATCCATTAGTTGTTTCACAACAAGTGAAGTTGCAGTGATTGTTAGGACAAACTGCTACTATTGTTTTACCATTAGCAATACCAAACCAGTAACCTCTTTTGATAGTTTATATACTACCAGAACAAGATACAATGTGACTGTCATCATAGCATACACATTTTTTAGTAGAATTATCATAGTGGAAACTAGGGTGACATGGTGATAGTTCTGCTATTAGCTTAACAGAAATTTCTACCTCACTATTTGTATAATATTGATGTGATGGCCATAGAGAAATTAGAGATCTTCTTGCCTGTTACACTGGTGCCTTCAAATAAGGTGTAAGCTAATCTTGTACTATCAAGTTTGTGATTTTGACTTTCACCAGTTACCACAAAGTTCACACCTCCAGCAGGTTGATCGTACAGTACAAACTTAGCATGCAAGCATTGATTTTAATGTTTTGACCAAGCATTATATTAGATATAAAAATATAATCCTGACAATTACCTGTTGTGTTGGTAGTATTAATGCAGGTTGCTGGGTTATGACGAGGAGGATGATTGTGTGTCACATTTAAACCTATAATGCTAATCAGATAAGTTTCATTGCATGACGATTCAAGTTGCACATAAACATCATCCCCTACAATGGCAGTGTTTTCACTAAAACCAACACTTGTGGAGTTTGATAAATTTTGCTCTGGTTAGTTTGCTTCAATTCACCATAATGGCTCCACCAAAACGACTAGCATTGTTGTGATAAAATGTTATTTCAGATTTGTTTTCAAATGTGATAGCAAATTTATTATTCAGCTAAATTCCTCTGTCATTTCTAGTTGCTGAATTATAAGAAAATCTTGCCAATGAATTCTTAGCAAATTCCATGTTGGATTGTTGACTGTTGATGGCTCCACCTTCAATGGCTTTATTGTTTATAAATTGAATGTTTGTGCCATCGAATCTGTAAAAGCAAATGTGAGTGTGTATTGATAAACATGGCACCTCCATTAGATGCTGTATTGTTGTCAAACATCACTGTTGAGTTTCTATCAAATGTCATGTTGCAATTGTTTCACACTCAACACTTCCACCTGTTTCTTTGGCTATAATTATTGGCTTCAAATAACACCATTGTGTTGCCAGCAAATCTCATATGAGAGTCACCCAAAGAAGATATCACTCCACCAAATTTAGCATCATTGCTTCTGAAAGTTACATTTGAGTTTCTATGAAATATATATTAAGCTACAATTATCTCCAGAAACAACAGTTCCTCCTCTTCCACCAGCTCTGTTGCCTTCATATGTCACTGATGTGTTTCCATCAAATTTGACACTGCTACTGTGACAAGAGTTAACAACTGCTCCTTGGCTACTAGCATGGTTTCCTTTAAATGTAACATTTTGCATTTCCACAAAATAATATATTAGAGTTATCTTCACACCACAAAACTCCCCCATGTGTGGCACTGTTGTTATTGAACATCACAAGTGTGTTACCATAAAAGATCACACCACAATGTGCATTGGCTATTATGGCAACTGCCAATGAGGCTGTGTTGGCTGTAAATGTCACTTTACACTTCCCATCAAATGATATACTTGAATGAAGGTGAGTGTACACAGTCCCTGTATCCTGAGCTCTGTTGTTACTAAATGTCACATTAAGTTTGAGTTTCCATGAATATTCACACATTACATTTCACAGTGCACAGCACTTCCATCTCTAGCCCTGTTATTGACATTTGAATAATTGGTAAATCTAGCATTGAAAGTAGTCAACCAGATTTAGGGCTCCTCCATTTTCTGTAGCATAATTGCCTATAAATGTCACTGAGGCATTTCCATTGGATAATGCACTAGAACTATGACTAAAATGAACCGCACCTCCAGAAATAGCTCTGTTGTTCATCATCTGTAGCTTCACGATACATTATTGTCCTCAAATATCACATTTGAGCTTCCCTGAAACAGTACATCAGAATAAATTTTGGAGACCAGTGCTCCTCCAAATAGAGCTGCCTCATTGTCGTCAAATTTCACAGTTGATTTTCCATTAAATATAATGTTAGAATGGTCATTAATGTTAACTGCTCCTCCATATTTGCTGGCAACATTGCTATTAATGTCACTGTAGAGTTTCCAACAAATCTAATACCAGAGTATCTCTCAAAGTACATGGCCCCTCCATATTGAGAATTGTTGATACTATAAACATCACATTTGAATATCCGTCAAATAATGGGTCACAGTGAACAAAGCTCACAGCAACTCCACTCACTTGCACCTCAGAAACAGTGGTAACTGAAATGTAAGTAGTTCTTAAAAGGCTTTAGCTAACCTTTATAGTAACAGACAGCTTGAATTGGGGTATTTTCTTTAATAATGAATAATGAAAAGTGACCTCCCTCCCGCCTGCATGGAATTCAGGTCAATTTTTTGAATTGTGCATGGATGAAAAACAAGTAATCAAGTTTGTCTAGCCTTAGTTTTGTCAAAACACAAGGTTACACCAAAGGCAAAGCCTGCAATCGTTCTCCCCTTACAGAGACATAATATTTACTACAAGTGCAACTTCAGTGGGGTAGATGTTATAGACAGGTTTCGTTCCGTTTAGTTTCCGGTTTCTATTCCGGTAATTATAACTTACCCTCTGTACGTCACCACAACTCTGAAAGGTCACCCAGTAACGTGACTCGAGGGTTACTTCCTGTTTTGCATACGCTTCGAACTGTCAAGTCTGCGCGGAAACCAGTTCTTCCGCTCAAGATAAAGAAAGTGAAAAGGACTGCAAAACACAAGTAAGTTTGTATAAAACTACACCTATAGTATGTCCTGGTTCCGTGTAAGAGTGTCACAGAGATCCGGTACGGAGTCGAGTGAATCATGTTTTATCACGTGACGTACTATTACTGTTCTGATTGAAAATGTAGTCTGTATGACGCGCTTAAAACACTTAGCTATGGTGCAGGCGCGTAAAGGTGTTTGCAGTAAGGCCAACATAAGGCCACTCCAAATAAATTCTATGTTTCCCGTCCTGGACTCAAGCATATTTGTATGCGGGCGGGCGGTCCATTTCCATTACTTCATTATAAGATTGGCTCGGATTGGCAGTTTTTCAAGCCATTATTTGCCTGGCACAACCATTAAAAAACTGCATAAACGCATGCTTAAGCTTGTTCCTTCCTTTTTAAGTTGCAAAAATAGCAGAAACGTGAAGTTTGTGCCGACTTGATAGCACTGCTGACATGAGCTGACATGGTTTCAAGATGGCTTTTACTGAGCCTCTCAGTGTGCAACAATAACCAGAAAATAATGGAAGAATACGGAATAACGGAATATTTAGAACTGACAGTAGCTAGATGCGGGCGGTGGACGGAAAACAGAGAATTTATTTGGAGTGGCCTAACAAGATTCTTTGTTTTCCTGTCATCTTGAGAACAATCAGTAGACTACACTGCCTACCCTTTCACAAAAGTAAGGGTTTGGTGAAATTACCGATACTAAATCATTTCTACCGCTCAGATTCAGCAGTAGCCAATTAATGCGTGCCAATGACATTCACACAAATCACTGTGGCAATTGTTCAAATTGAAGGGTAATCATCTGACGTAACATGCAGTTATGTACACTATCTAATTGAATTGCTTTTGATTTGGTAATTTGTATTTCACCCAAGGGCAGGGGAGAAGGGGCTTTGCAGCATCCACAGCAGTAGCATACATGCACGAAAATTAGAAGTGCAAATACTTGCGTAATTATGACGGAATAATCAATAATTCCAGAATAATAGAATGCTTTTCAGGAATAATTAACTAGAATTCAGAATTTTTCATGTAGTATCACAGACTATTTTGTAAAGCAGAACATCCACAAACATTGCTAGCACAAAATCTGCTAAAAAGATCAATCAACTGATTGTTATATTAGAGTTGCTGACTGCTCTATTAGAGTATTTCGATCTTTAAAACAAAATTTATTCATATTTCTATATCTTGATTACAGTAATAATTACCAATGTGGTAGGAAAAGTAGCATGCAGGTGGGTGATGGAAAACAAGGAATTAATAAATGTTGGCCTAATGATCCGGACAGACCAATTATGTCTTGCATAACCGTCTAGTCAGACCAACTGTGACAATGAAAATGATTCTAACTAAACTTAACAAGTTTCAATCATGACTTTTCATGCAAAAATCTATCACTGTGCCTGCATTGTGCTCATTGTAAAATCTTTCACTCTGTTTGGAAGCTACTGCGTACAAGATAGAGCTTTGCAGTGTTGAATTTGATTCTCAGACATTTTGGTTGTATTTATTATAGCTAGGTCAGTCATTAATTTACTTCTGTGACCAGATCTACAAGGATTCCACATGCTCGTGCAAGCCCAACTTTAGAATGGATAAAACCCAGTGAGTGAAATCCTTATTCTCATGGAGAATGCGATGGTATACATTTCATATTTGTAAAGAACTGCATTTATAAATTAAGTGTGATTGTTTAATTAAGTGTCTGTTCCTTATTGTAATTGTACAAATTGATCCTCCTATTGATACCACTTTGTAGTCATATATCTTTGAAAGCTCTCGGTTTTTAAGCTAAGGGTTGAAACATTGGATGACCATTAATAAACTGGTATTTGAAAAATGGGTGAACATGTGGGGTTCTTGCAGATCTGGTCACATATCGAATATTAGGAGAAGCAATATATCTACATAGCAATACCAGACATATGTGACCCGCTAAGAACTGGCTGTTGTTGCAAAATTCTATAATACACTAGGTAAAAATACGTGTGCTACATGAAAAAATTATTCACACTTTAATTGTGTTTGTACGCACTGAAATTAAGCTCAAATAAATAGAACTTATACACCAATGTATTTGCCTGTTTATGGAGAGTTCGATCACTGTTCCAACTGTCAAGCGCTATAACCCCAAGATCATTCATCATAAAAGACTGAAACTTTGGCTGTCCTCTCTTTTGTTACTATAGATTACAGAGATGCAATAAAATGGTATTCAAGGAGTGTACGAAAATGGCCAGTTTTTGCTCAGCCGGTTGCATATACCTAACTTGGAACAGATTGTCTCGATTCCATAAGTATTGGGTCAGTTCATGGTACATGTACGTAGTGGGGTTAGTTTCTGGATGTACATAAACCTTGCTGCCTTTATAATAACGTAAATAACTGCTTAATATTTCATAGTGATACAACTTTTAAATGAGACACAGGGTTATCAATAGACCAGCTCATTTATATAACCGAAAATGCTACTTGTGACCAGATTTGCAAAAAGGGGTCTTCCACACACGTCCAATTCTATGAACTTGGAAAACCATATTTTAGTGATAAAAATATAATTTGCTCCATCCACCCAGCTATAGGCAGATCTAGGATGCACTGCTGAGGGGGGCAGGAAGTTACAGGATAACAAGAGGAGAAGAATGGAATTCTAGTACACAAGATATATGTATGCATTTGTTGGATGAATGCAAAGAATGCAATTTCTAAGACTCTAGTTGGATATCTTCTGAGAAATTTTTTGAAATTAGACCTCCTAGGTTTGAATTTAGGAGCATTTTTGATAGCTATTTAACTAACAAAATGCATAGTTTGCAAAGCATTTAAATTGGTTAGATAAACCTGTTTGATGATAAACAAAATAAGGCAGCAGTGTTTTTATAATTGACATTTGATTGTGACTGTTCTATTAGAGTAGTGACTGCTCTATTAGAGTATCTCGATTTTTAGCACAAAAATTCAACCTTATTAATTTTGTATCGTATTCTCCACAGTGTACAGTTTATAACCGTAAAGTACTTTTATAATTGTTGTCTTCTATTTGCCTGTTGGTTTTCTGCACTTCTGAATACAGTGTGAATGCATGATTGCTGTCTCTGGTGCCAATATAGGTCTGTAATTCCAATGGGGGCAAGAGAAGGAGGGGGGGGGGGGGGACAGCCCTCCTTGGCCCCCTATCACATCCGCCTATGCATCCAACTCTGTTGGCACTTACTACTGACCAAATTCCAAGTCAATAGCATTTTCCAATTTGAAGTTATAAGTCATCAAAGTTGATTATATTGGTTGTGTGTTGAAGTCCCCTATTTGCAAATCCGGTCACATTGTGTAACGTCCGATCACATTGTGTATTACATAAAAGTGGATGTTCTGGATGCCCATAATAATGTGTTGAAGCCAATTAAGAAAAATCAATAATAATATTAAATTGCTGTTCCAATTCTCTGTACGTATAACAAAACTAAAGTGATAGTTCTTTTGTTTCGTGGCTGTCCACTGTGAATAGGGTAAAGGATGAACATGTTATGGAGCTACAAAAGTTAAGATTTTGCTGAACAATGCTTTCTATGGCTGATAATCATAAGTTGATATTACTCAGAACCGATTGACAAAACCTATACATTAGTAGTAGAGTATAGGGATGCAACAATATATCAATATAATTATTATTGCAATATTTTCTATCATGATACAATACAATAGTGTGATGAAACATATCAATATATTGCTGTGTTACAATATATTGCATAATATTGCAGGGTTGTAATGGGCTGTGGCTTGTGGATAATTAGCCTATTCAGCTGCCACCCTCCTAGAGGGCGGGCATCAAAGCCACCAGAATTAATTGTTGATGTTTTAGAAGCCACATATCCTAAACAAACAGAGCTGGTTGTAGTAATTCAGCCTACTTGTACTGTTATACCTATTTAATAACTGTTGGCCATTATAAGCATCTTTTGACTGGTGGGTGTATACCACATGACACTAATGCTATCTGTTGTATCTGAAACTTAAATCCATGAGTTATTTACACAAGTATAGCACTTTAAGGCCCTAATCCAAATATTGCAATACAACAATATAATTATTGCAATATTTTTTAAGGCAATATGCAATAGGGTATTTACCCGTATTGTTGCATCCCTAGTAGAGTATTTTTGTAGATTGCATCAAAGTTAAAGGTATAATCAAATTGATGGGCCACCAAACCACCACTACATTTATCGAGCCAGCAAACGTTATCCAGATTATCCTAACACCGCTTGTATTTAGTGTTGTTATTCTATATAGACATAGAAACAAGCACCTACATGTACATGCAGATATACTAGGGACATTTTTAAAATCAGTCGCAATACTTTAGTCCAACACGACTGAAGTATAGGGATTAAATGTCCATTAGTATATCTGCAGCTGTTTTGACTTTATAGTTTTATGTAAACTTTGTTTAAAACATAATTATGATAACTGTTTATGTAAAACATATGGTAAATGTTTATGTAAAAGTCAATTTACTATAAAATTTATAAAACAACTGTAGGTGCCTGGGAACAGCACAACATTAACATAGCATAATGTTAGCAGTTTCTGTATTGATATGCCTGACAATCCTCACCAGTCAACATGTCCATAGTAAATTGATCACTATCAGCATTACTGATGGAAGTGATAGTAATAAATGTTGTGTGAAGGGAGAATGTCCATGTTCTTCACTATCCACTGCTTTACACAGTATGACCAGTAACACTGTAATCAACATCACATCAGAGTCAGTTATACTACATGGTAAAGTGACAATGGGATCAGGCCACCTTACAAACATTACAGTAACTGGTAATGATGCTACTATCATGTGTAACAATAGTGGTAGAGTGGAATGTGACTGGTGTAGCAATGTCGTCATTAATGGGATCACATGGGATAAGTGTGGTCATATTATTAACATTGTTAACCAAGCACAATACCCACCAGGTCCTGCAGGAGTAATGTTTAGCAGTGTTAGTAATATATCTATCATCAATTGTACATTCCAACATTGTCAAGTAATAGCTATTGCCCTATGTGGAGCATGTGAAAAGGTGGTAGTCGATGGTTGCAATTTCTTATCAAACAAAAGAAAGGCTATTGTACAATACAATAATGTTGGTGGCCTTTATGTTAGCAATCAATATAATCTTTCCATAAATCTGCTAATTCATAGTAGCACTTTCTATGATAATGGCCAATTTGCGGAAGCGTATGATATAGATTCAACTGGTCTCAGAATAGATACTGTCAATAATGCAAAAGATTGGAATATAACTATTTCAAACACAAGCTTTTCTTACAACTCTCTAGCAAGTTCCATTGTCGCTCTAGGATATTATGATGTCATGTTAACAATAACTGAAGTTTTTGTTTACAACAATCAGTATCAGTTCAGGGAAGCTAATAATTTGTTTAGCATGGACCTTACGTCAACCAAAGGTGATTTGATTTTGTCTATTCTATATTCTCTTTTCAGTAGTAACAAAGGTAGAGCATTTGTATCATCGCTATCGACCGATCAAGATGTAACTGTAGTGATCTATAAATCTATATTTGCTGATAACCAGGATCATGAAGGAATTGTGTTAGTGTATATATATCCACAGCCCTTAGGGTGTAGGTTGACATTTACCGATGTTCATATTGCTAACAACAGTGTTTCTGGTAAATACACTAGCCAAACTTCAATTTTATCATTATCATCAGAATGTTATTCTGTTTCTATGACAATGTATCAACTGAATGTGGTGTCAAATGCATATCACTATGAAACTGGTGGAGCAGTGTATATTAAGACTAACCCAGTGGGAATAATATTTCAAAACTGCACTTTCTTCAATAACACATCTGTTCGTGGCCCGGCTGCTGTTTACATAGATGAGAATGTTCAGTACAGACGACCAATGGGTAATTATTATAGTGTGGATTTTAAGTCTTGTACATTTGATTATAATACTGCTGATGACAGTATCTTTTATATTGATGTGCCCACTAACATAAATATTATCAGGAATGACATAACCATTACTGCGTCGAACTTTACCAACAATATAGGTGTCTGTTTATATTTGACAAAATGTAACAATATTTTTATAGAAGGAAGTGTTTTGTTTAAGAATAATAGTGCATATAATGGAGCAGCTATGTATCTTGATGAAAAACCAGTAATATTGATCAGAGATGGAGCGGTTTTAGAGTTCATTGACAATTCTGCTTTCTCTATTGGTGATGCAATATTTGTAGAGCTATTTGGTTGTCCCAATTATCCTGTAGTATTTCTGACTTTACCCAATACATCATTGGTTTCTATTATTAGCACTTTGCCAGGGTACAGTGGAATTGCTGTTTATTTCAGTGTTTCTAAATTCTGTGTGATTGACTCTTCCTTAGTGAAAATACCATACCAGTTTAACTACTCACGAGTTATCAATGGTGAATTAGTTTCAATACCATGTAACCACTATTATAGTTACTCTAATATGACTATCACTCATTTTCCAGTAGCCACTTCACCACAGAAAGTGAAATTATATCATAATGATATCAATTTCATTGAGTTAGCAGACAACGTCTATCGTATTATTAACCAAGTACTTTTAAGACCAGTGGCAATCAATGCCATTGTTTTAGATTACTTTGATAAACCTGCAGAAACAACTGAGTTCTTTTTAAGCTGTATTGACTGTTACAATGTTTATACATTAATCAGCTCACAACTGGAACTTGACAATACGTCACCGTTACATGTAACTTTAGTTGGAGAGGAGGTGATGAGTGCTACAAACATTACATTGCATTTACTATCACACATACAAAACTATTACAAATCAATTGAAGTGACACTCGTGATAGAGTTAGTCCCATGTCCTGATCATCCTGGATATTTTTACAGTACAACAACTAAAGGTTGTATTTGTTACCATCATGATGTGGTGGAGTGTTATGACGACTATAATGAGATCAAAAGAGGTTACTGGTTTGGTAGTGTCAGTGGAAAGGCAACCACATCACTGTGCCCCGGTCAATATTGTATGTTTGTTAATCGTAAGGAGACCAGAGACAGTTTCTTCAAACTTCCTAATAGAGTCAATGATCAATGCAATCATCACAGGTCTGGTCCAGCTTGTGGAGAATGCAGTCCAGGATACACTTTAGCATATGACTCTACTGACTGTATCAGTGAAGACCATTGTAGTGTTGGAATGACAGTGTTAGTGGTAGTGTTGACCTGTTTTTATTGGATTACGTTAGTGAGTGGCGTGTTTTGTTTGATGTACTTCAACTTTCAGTTGTCCTCAGGATACTTGTATGGAATAATATACTATTACAGTATGGTGGGTATCTTGCTAAGTAATAATCCCTACATATCTAGCAGTGCATTTCAATTTATAAATATATTGTCAGGATTTGCACAATTGACCCCTCAATTTCTCGGACAACTTTGTCTAGTAAATGGATTAAGTGGAATTGATCAATTGTTCATCCAATATTGTCATTCTAGTGTTGTTGCAGTGTTGCTATTTGCCATTGTGCTGACAGCAAAATATTCTAGAAAAGTATCTGAATTTATTGGTAGATGTATCATTCGCGTTTTCTGTCTTCTTTTATTGCTAGCATACACATTACTGGTATCTACTTCACTTCAGCTACTGAGACCTTTAACGTTTACTGACCTTGATGGAATCTATACATATTCAACTCCTACAATTAAGTACTTTCGAGAGAGACATGTACTATATGGCACTGTGGCATTACTATGTGAACTGATAATAGGAATTGGTTTACCATTGCTTTTATTGTTGGAGCCATTCCTTAGAAGGAAGATCAACTTTGTTAGAATCAAGCCAATATTAGATCAGTTTCAAGGATGCTATAAGGACAGGTTTAGCTGGTTTGCTTCATATTATCTCATTTGTCGTCAAGTGATCATGTGTATTGTGCTCCTTGGTAACAGTAATTATGACAGCATGTTGCTCTACCTAATACTGACTTGTATTGTAATTGCTACCGCTCACATGTGGCTTCAACCTTACAAAAATCTATTCTTAAATATATTTGATGGAATGCTTCTGCAATTAATGTTGTTAGCAGTCATTATTGGCAGTTTTGACTTCCTACAG
Source organism: Dysidea avara (assembly GCF_963678975.1). Taxonomy (NCBI): domain Eukaryota; kingdom Metazoa; phylum Porifera; class Demospongiae; order Dictyoceratida; family Dysideidae; genus Dysidea; species Dysidea avara. The sequence goes on from NC_089273.1 coordinate 47,331,727, forward strand.
TCATCTACTACTGCCTTAGCACTAATACTGGTGACATTTCCATTAATTGTGTTATTCTTTGTTGCTATTATTAAGAAAGTACTCCATTACAAAAGGCATCAATATTTTGCTATTAACGAAGGCAGTAATGATGAGGATCTGTTGAGGTAAGGTAGTTTATCTCTAAAGTACGGTATGTAATCTATTATTACTTTAGGAATGATCAATTTGAATTAAGCAATTCTGCCCGCTTTCAAGACTCACTTCTAGATCCAGCAGTGAAAAGCAACAACTAAAGTAACTGCATGCCTTATCCTGATTATGTGACACCTCATATACTTTAGATCAGCATGTATAGACTCCATACTTGCTCAATATTTCCTTACCCATGGTGTGTATTCAATGTAGAAATTATTATAATAATGTATATGCACATTATGTTAATTTATTTACACAAAGGTTCATTGAATTGCATGCAAAGTGATGATTACTACAGATTTCACTTTGCTTTCCAGGTTGATGTGTTTTTTGGTACTTAAAAAAATCGTCATCTTTAGTTAGTAGTATTACAGGTTAGTTTAGTGATTTATATCAAACATTAAGAGGAACTAAACACTACAGTGTAGGCAGGACTCTATTATGCTTGTAAAGCTTCCAATAATTCTTTTTGGCAATACTTTTTAAATTTACGTATTGTTACCCTGGAATTTATACAAAACAGTAATAATGCATTAATTTATGGGTGTCTTTGTCAATGGTGCTCGAGGTACGGAAGAAGGTGTTGAAAGCAGCAGATTCTGATCTCAGTGTGTAAAGGATCTATGTAATAACATAGTTGGTCAATTCCAGATCAGTTAGCTATAGCTGCATGGTGCCTGGTTTTTAGAAGTAGCACAACATCAACCTATTTTGTGTGATGTCAAATGGATAGCTAGCTACCTCTACAAATATATGAACTGGAACTGATTTGATTAATCTAGTTATTGCTTCTTAGAAATGAATCAATTAAGCACCACTTTGACTGACACCAGATGCTGATGTCATGTTGCACACCCAGCTATTATGTAACTCAATGTTGATGACATCACTTTGTGGAAGTTTATATATGGAGTTTCTCCATGCATCTATATATAAATAAAAGCATTGTACATATTTAAGATCAATAATTTAATGCTGAGCCGGTCTATAGATCTGCTACTGGTTAGTTGAGCCTAGTCTGATTTTAAGATACACTGACGACTGATAATGGTATGCTATCATATAGAATATTATTCCAGCATTTATTGGTCATTTACTTATTGTTAGACATACATAACTAATTGTAGTGTTTTGTCATCTTTAGGCAACGAGTAGTTCCATGACTCCAACTGTTCAGTGGAAAGATGTAAACAATGACAATCTTGGGAAAGCTTATGCAACAGCTCTGTTCTTCAATGGCTTAGTTTACATTGGAAGTGGTGAAACACCTGGATATTTTTTATCATCATCCATTAATGTTTATGACCCAAACAACGATAAATGGAGCAAGTCTCTTGAAGTCAATCGGTATCGTTTTACGCTTGCTGTATTAAACAAGTTGATCATTTTCGGAGGTGGATCAGATGATGATGTAGGTTTTAAAACAATTGATACTATAGCCGAGCTTGACAACGATAGGTTCATAAATACAATCATGATGAAAACTGGAAGAGCATATGCCACAGCTGTAGGACATAACGGAATGTTGATTGTAACGGGAGGGAGGGTACAAAATGGTAATAGAAATTCAGCTATTTCTTCTACTGAACTTTATGACACCTCAACCAAGAAGTGGTATGCTTGTGATGACCTTCCAAAACCATAGAGTGGTCTAATGCCAGTAATCATCAATGAAACACTTTACATATTGGGCGGCCTTGGCCCAGGTGATAATTGGCGTAGAGCTACTGCAGTGTTCAATGCTGAATTAGGAAGTCTATCCAAACACCAGTTAACATGGAACACAGTAGAGGATACACTATGGGGATGTTGTGCTCCAGTCAGTTTAAACAACACAGAGTTATTAGTCATAGGTGGAGGGCTAGGTAAAGTAGATCAAACCTCTGAAGTGCACAAGCTTAATTAAGTGAAGAAAAAATGGGAGCTCATAGGACACATGCCTGCAGCCAGAGATGCGCCATTTGCAGTCAGTATTGCTTCCAATCAATTCATTGTATCTGGAGGAATAGGGTTTGACGCATGGGGTGTGCAAGAGCCTCTAAATACCACATGGATTGGAACACTCACAGCATAGTTACTCCCAGTGATATCACAAACATATTCATAGTTTTTAGCTAACAAACAGTAGTTATTAAGTAGCTTATAATTGTATTGTTAACATTCATGGATTGAGCTGAATTTTGCATTCTATCTAGTCATTAATTTTAAGAACACCAGCATTTGTTTTTGGTTATTCACAGTGACTAGAAGTGTTGTATTACAATGATTTCATCATATTAGTGCTCTGTTAGTAGCAAGCTCAACAACAACCTGGAAGATTAAAATGGCACGGTAGCTACACCTCCACCTATTTTCAAAATCATTGGGATTATCAGATGCATGAAATTCTACCCAGATGAGTAGTGTATAGTAATTATCGTCTCAACATGTCACCAACTTGTTTTATAGTGAATTTTCATAGTAGTAATAATAATGGCTATAGTAAAACTGATTCTAGACGTAAAGCCCTCCTCAGTGAGCTAATGTTGTACATGTAGACCTTCCATTAAGAATGAAATTTGCATTTTTGAAGCTCTGGTTTCACAACATACATTGGAGTGTTTGATACACCTTTGAAATAGAACAAGATGTGCTTAATGTGAAAACTTGATACCACATGAAAAATTTTAAATTTGTAACAAACATACCTGTAAATCAATCTTCTGACTAATTTATACAATGCCATTGTTTATCTCACTATTTCAACACTCTCCTGACTTAGTGGAACATGTAATTAACAAATTGAACACTGCACAGTTACATGTGTACACTCCAGTAATGTGTGTTGTGTTATAATTGAATAACACTACTTATTAACTATGCTGTATCTTGCTATACTTTATGTCTTCAACAAATCACTTTTCTAGGTATTATTAATCACGAAGGCATTGTTAATCACGAAGGCATATAAACAGTATCCAACACAACACAGAGCCTTTACAAATGATCATGACCTTGTGTGGTTGAAAGAGATTCTCTTGCATGTTTTAAAAGTACAAACTAGTAGCAACGATCTGGTGCTGATATGTGATTGTACAATACAAAAATAATAATTATGGTTGGTGACAAACCTTGTAGCTCTATGACTAAATTTCTGTAGCTTTTCTACACATCTTCTTTGCCATGGCAACTAAAGTAAACACTTTAGTTGTGGTCGTACTGATCAAAACTAGGCAGTTTCGCTTTGAGGTGCTGAATAGTACAACACAATTAGCTTCGGATAAACTGCTACTTTTAATTGTATATTTTAACTACTATTGCAAGATAAGTCAATACTATATATGGGATTTCCATATGAAATTTATACCTAGTGAATTTGGAAAATATGCTATATTATGAAAAGTGAAATCACTGCATCTTTTAGGGGCTTAGACATGATCTCAAACATGATTCAACTAACAGTATTATCAAGAGTTGAGGAAGCTAAAGGTTTCTATTCAGTTTTTACTGTGGCTTACTGCTGATAGACTGACTATGTCTGTCTGACATGACCGGCTGACTGTTTTAAGGGTATACTGTATAATGCTTGGATGACTCAGAGTAACACTGCCATTTCATTGTGGAGTGTAGATTTGCTTATGAAATAACAACCTGCAACCTACCTACATACGTACCTGTATAATTCAGTGCTCTTGCTTATTTGTACAATTCCATCTTCTTCACTTTGCTATTTCAACGTTTACCCGATGTAAGCCTAGGGCAAAGTGTAAACAAATTGATAGTACACAATTACTAGGGACCCGCCGATTATGCTCATAATTTTACCTATTATGCTATGCTTCACTGCTCAAAAATTCACCTATTATGCTTAAATTAATGCTCAATATTTACCTATTATGCTCGATTATGCTCAATGTTCATGCCTTAGTTCATATGCTTTGCTACTAGTTTAACACTATATAGAAAGAAAAAAATGAGTGGCTGGAACACAAATAATAAATCCTTGCTGCATGTAAGAGACATAATCGATATACTCTAATAGAACAGTCAGTTTGATGATTGTTCTATTAGAGTTACTGACTGCTCTATTAGAGTATATCGATCTTATTTTGCAATTGTCATTTTTCCAGCAAGAATTTACACTATCGTACAAATATTTAACCTATTATGCTGGCATTATGTTCAATGCTTTTAGGTACCTATTATGCTCAAAATTATGCCAGCATAATCGGCGGGTCCCTAACAATTACACATGAATACATGTACTTGTAATATTATACAATGTGTTATAATCAATAGTAGCAATTTTTATCTTGTTATACTGTACATATTCAGCAAATCACTTTCTAGGTACTGCTACTTGAAAAGCCATACCATAAATTATATCTAACACAATACAGAGCATCTAATGATCGAAAGTGAATGAAAGAGATTCTCTCTGGTGTGATGCACACTTGTGTAATCTTTACACAATGTGATGTTTTAACTCTTGACTTCAGCAAGGCATTTCATTAATTAACTCCCTCATGCCCGTTTATACCAGAAACTCTATCATTATGGAATTCATAGACCAATATTAACCTGGCTTCAAGCTTTTCTAATGAACAGATCTCAACATGTTGTAGTAAACAATATGACAAGTCATGCTACTTTTGGGCATGCCACAAGGAACTGTCCTAGCTCCCCTATTGTTTCTAATATATATCATCAATCTCCCCTATGTGTTTATAACACTATGCTGATGACGTCCTGTTGTTTACTTGAAGGAGGACTGCATCATGATGTCCTGTTGTTTACTCGAAGGAGGACTGTATCATGATGTCCTGTTGTTTACTCGAAGGAGGACTGTATCATGATGTCCTGTTGTTTACTCGAAGGAGGACTGTATCTCACGACAGCGAGACTTGAATTCCCTTGAATGAAATGTGGTCCATCAAGCGGCAAATCTCTTTCGACCCCTCTAAATGTGAATTTTTACAAATTACAAATAAAAAGAATCCTATGCTGTACACTTACAATATTGCAGATTCTATAAGAGAAGTCACAACTACAAAGTACATACGTTGGAGTATTAGTTGATCATCAACTTTCATGGAATAATGATATGTGACCCGGTCTGCGAAAAGGGCTCTTATAGCCTTTCCAATTATCCATGTTTGGCTAATCATAACTCCTAATCTACTAAAGCTATCACCATGTAATTACACCCACAGCTACTGCCAGGTTAGGGTTGTTGAGTGACCAAATTGTAGGCTTGTACCATATTCACTAGTCAAGTTATGGGTTACCATATATATGCAATTGGAAAGGCTATAAGAGCCCTTTTCGCAGACCGGGTCACATATATAGTATATTGTACATATGCATGGCTGCACAAGTAAATAGTTTGTTTTTTTGTATTGAAATTTAAAACAATGTTCCTCATGCATTAAGGCAATATGTTACAAGTCAGTGGTTCGTACAGTTTTTGAATATACCTCTTCCATCTGGGACCCCCGCACTAATGTAATTATCCAAAGGCTCTAATCTGTTCAAAGATGCGCTGGTAGATTTTGCTTGAATGATTTCTCTCTATATTTTAGCGTAACCTCTATGCTACACTCTCTAGACTTGCAGAGCCTCCAATCCAGAAGGAGCATTGCTAAACTCATTATTATATGTACAAGATAATCAATGGAAATTTACATATCTCCTCCAATCCTTGATCCACAATAAGCATTATTCAAGAAACAGATATTTTACCAACTACAGACTAGAATAGATTTTTATTTATATAAGTTCCTCCACTGTTAAGTTAAGGAATTCCCCATCTGTAATTAACTCCCCTCCTTTTGTAATACCTGTGCATTTCATTTTTGCACAGTAATTAGGGACCCGCCGATTATGCTAGCATAATTTTGAGCATAATAGGTACCTAAAAGCATTGAGCATAATGCCAGCATAATAGGTTAGGCCACTCCAATTGGTAATTATGTTTCTGGTCCTTTGAAAATCAGTTTTAGGTGCGGGCGGGCGGAATTCAAAGAGTCAGCAACAAAGCAACAACGAAATAACTGCTCCATTAGAGTATTTTTGTGATTTACTGACTGTTCTATTAGAGTATATCGATCCGTACTATGCACTTCACCCATTTTCTTCTCGCATTTCTTGCAGGTTGCAGGTTTTCATTGATAAAATACAAATCATGGCACTTAGATAGTTAGATTTAGCATACTTGTTGCAGCCCAATTTTTGTTTCTGAAATCCAGGTTTTTCAAAAAGCTGATGCGGGCATTTTACCAATGTATTTCTGAAATTTCACATTCTCCAAAAAAAGGATGCGGGCGGTGGACCAGAAACATATAGTTACCAATTGGAGTGACCTTAAATATTTGTACGATAGTGTAAACTCTTGCTGGGAAAATGACAATTGCAAAATAAGATCGATATACTCTAATAGAGCAGTCAGTAACTCTAATAGAACAATCATCAAACTGACTGTTCTATTAGAGTATATCGATCTTGTCTCTTACATGCAGGCATGCAGCAAGAGTTTATTATTTGTGTTCCAGCCACTCATTTTTTTCTTTCTATACAGTGTTAAACTAGTAGCAAAGCATATGAACTAAGGCATGAACATTGAGCATAATCGAGCATAATAGGTAAATATTGAGCATTAATTTAAGCATAATAGGTGAATTTTTGAGCAGTGCAGCATAGCATAATAGGTAAAATTATGAGCATAATCGGCGGGTCTCTAACAGTAATGAATATAAAAATTATAACATCATAGAACGTTAGTCTGTAAAGGTTTTAAGCTGGTAGGTAACATCAATAATGAAGTCATTCTTTAATAAAGTTATACAAATGGAAAGGCCAATATAAGACTTAGTAGAAAACAGTTAAATGTAATTTTTATATGAATAGTTTAACTGTGTAGTTAACTGTGTATCTACAGTGGCCAGTGTGCATGTTCACTGTTTGCTAATCTATTAGCATAATGCTTGTATTACTGAATGCTACTAGCCTTCTATACTCCCTCCAGCCTAATAGTGCTAGTAGAGGTGTGGAGTACTGAAGGTCCACTACTCTAAGAATTGTTGGTACAGTGTATAGTTTTTTTTGTTTTTTTCTATACTGTAGCTACAAGTACACAAAATAAAGTAGGGACCAGAGCACATTGATAAAAAGTACTGAAACAAGCTGGAGTAGTGCGTAATATCACAGCAAGACAATTATATTATGTACCCCTACTGTGCACAAGATACCATAATGGAAATGCACAGTAGTAGGGCAACACTTCTTATTGTTTTACTGTGATTTAATATTGTGTACTACTCCAGTTTGTTTCAGTGCATCCTACAAAGGACAGTTCTATGTAACCATTGGAACCCCTCACTTTATAATGCAATTGATTACGTCAATCAGTCTACAAAAATTGCAATATAAAAATAATTAACTTTGATGCTCACTTCTTACTAAATTTTCATTTTGCTGCATATAATGCATTGAAAAGGTTACAGTGACCAAGTAGATATGATGGAATAATGTTGTAAAACATAAAGAAAACCAACCAAACAATTGATCACTCCAGTATTGTTATCATGGTATGAGAGAACATGCAATACTGTGAGGTTTTACAGCAAAATTAATTCTTGAATATTTGTCATTTTGCTTTATTATTTGGATGAAAATATACAAAGAGTAACGTGTACCATATCAAGCATGCAGTTGACACAAACAAGTTTACTTTTCTATTAAATGCATTGAAACAAGTTTCTCAAACCAATAGCTATTCCAATCCAGTTATAATACTTGGTCTTGAATGATCCTCAAAATGCATCCAGGGTTGGCTTGAAATGATTAATTAAAACAGGTTTTGATAAACACTTTGTATTAAACAATAAAACAATGTTGAAAGCAATAGTGCAAAGAATATAAGGAGACTCAAATGGAAAATTTAAATTCAAATAAATGGAATGCTCGCAATAATGGACCACACTAACTTCTGATGACTACTTGGTAAATGTGTTATGGTTGACAAATCGGTGTAAGATAATATAATCACTGTTGAAAGTAGTGGAAGTGATCTAGCTTATGTTATTCTTAAGACTTTTAATGTTTTAATACCTATTAAAACTACAAACACTGCAAAAAATCAGTTGGTGATCAAGTACTATTAATTTTATTATACATGTAATCATTTATATTTTGGTCCTTATGTGAGTTCTGGTACATTATTCCTTTATTGCAGCATATGTACTGCGTATTATGACTACAACCATATAAGTGCTAACCTATAACTAATCTGAAGCCATGTAAATGTTGTTTGTCAAGTTAGTCTTGCAGAGTTGGTCCTACGAAGGATTGCTAAATATGGCAAAGGTGAAAGAGATTCCATTTATTTTTTGGTCAAAACAATACAACAGTTAATAACTATAAAAGATAATGATTATCACTATCAGTGATGTTAGTGGCTTAGCTGGTATAATAGGTACTTGCCCTACAACTTCAGTTGCAAAATTAATGGTAACCTCCTTTAGAAATTTTGATTAATATCACAGCAAATTAACATACCTTGACAAGTGGTTGCCCTTACTTATAACATACAGTAAGTTGAGCTATAATGGTTATAGCTATATACAGACACAATTTGTAGTCTATGCGCATGCCATTTAAAAAAGCTGAAAGCATAAAGCTGTAGCGTATGAGCGAGGGGACTAAACCCCATACACTCCACATTGTGCCAATAAACTGTTTTACACTCTAAACTCAAATCAGTTGTATCACATTAGCTAGTATGCAAGTTAACCATAATGTTGTGAAAGATCCAGCCTTTTGACAATGCTACAGCCGTGATTAATTTAAGTGCCATCAATCATTACATCACTGCATGCATATGGTAGGAGTCCAGATTTTGTGCATACCATAATGTCATAATCATGTGTCTTAATGTGTGCATGGAATAATATTTTAGAAACTGAGTGGGGTATAATACACATGCAAAATACCCTACAGAGAGGTTAAGTAATGGTTTGAAAATTTAAGCTACATCACTGCATATGTAATTTTTTGAAGCTCTAAACTATTAGGAAATACCCACTCTAGTAAAAAATAATTGTTACCACGGCAATATTTCTTCATGAAAGGTATAGTGAGTAGATAGAAATATTATGGGAAATCACCTTGATTGGGTTGTGTATGGCCTCATTACACAAATGCACACATGTTTTTCTGTTTTGTGGATTTCAGATTGTATGGATTCTGAAACAAGTGATCTGTTGTGTAAAGGATGCCACAAAGTGCAAGTTACATGACAAGTGTTTGTAATGTTGATGAAAGCATACAGTTTCTCTAGCAGATTTTTCAGGACATTAGATTGAGTCTTGCATAACTGAAAAGTTTTTTTAAAAACACAAAGTCAACCTAAAATCAATGAAAATGCACCAAAAAACAATGGCAATCTATCCTGCAGTTTTCCCCGCAAGATTTTTCATACTTATTAATTTCAACAGAAGAGACAATCTTTCCTCCCCTTAGAATGGTCTATGATACTCAATTTAATCACCTCTCCCATGGCTGCAGTATTAGCAAAAGTAGCAGGATATTCACCATAACACTATTGATATGGCAACCATGCATGCTCATGTGACACAATCAAGTGGCATCATTACATCACTGCATGTTAGTTATAACCCAGATTCTGTATTATACATAATGTGTTTGGAGTATACTAGAAAGCTGTGGAGTATATTTGAGATTATACCAACACAAAAATTATCAGTGTTGGACAGTTAGAGTCTAAGGACCAGCACTGCAATAAAATCAGGTCTACACTATGATACATACCTGACTGTATTTTGGAAAACGTTCCAAATCGAAGTTTCAAGATAAACGGTTTTAAAGAATTCAAGTCAGCATAACTTCGTGTCAATGATAGTAAGCACACGTATGAAATTTACACAAGAGTTGCATCAATCTACTACGTACCTTTCACTTCTAGTACTTGTAGCTGCTTTTAGAGCAGTTGGATAAGCAAAGTAGTACCATGAATGCTCACAAGGGGAGGAGGGTGGGGTGTCAAACTAGTACTGAGGGTCAAAACTAGTAGTACGATAGCGTAGCTATCCACTTGTGGTGTTAGTTTGATTTTGTCTGATGTGCAATTTGGATCGGTTTTGTAAAATCTGCTCACATGTCAATGATAATAATGATGACCACATTTGGTCCTAAGTAAAAGTTCTGGTTTATTATAGTGTTAGATTACAAATCACTTGCTGCACATTATCAGCTTACAATGTTTTATTAATTACTATACAACCATATAAGTGCTATCCTGTAACTAACCTGTAATTATTGTTTACCAGGTTAATTCACAGTTAGTAGAATATTCCCTTTCAAAGGATTGCTTAATGTGATAATGATAAAAGAGATTTCAATCATCTGTTGGTCAAAACAATGTAACAAGTTAATAACTATAGGAGACAGTGTGCATTAGCTAGTATAATAGGTACTTGCCCTAAAACTTCAGTATAATCCTTTGAATATTTTGTTTATGATAGCGTTCAGATCATACTACCTTGACAATGTATTTTTCTTTGCCTAAATCATTTATTGCAAAGTTGTATTATTGTAATAATATAGCTAATACATATATGGGCACAATGTGGACAAATAATCCACATTCTGCCTGTATAAACTCATTTTACATTACACTCAAATTTATCACCTGTGTTATAGCTGCTAGCATAATCAAAAGTAGTGGGATCTTTCACATGTAATAACACTATTTCCATGGCAACCATGCATGACACAAGTAAGTGTCATCATTACATCATTGCATGTTAGGACTATGTATCCAAACCTAAATATATGTTTTACTTGGATATACACGTAAGGGTTATTACCTTAGTTCAGAAACATAATGCAGCAACTATTCATGATCAAAATCAATCACTACTTGTTGCTCGATAACAATATAATATTTCAAAATCAATTGTAGTACCAGTCATGTGTGGCAACTGGTAATTATGTGCATAGAATATGTGACCCACTCTGACAAAACCAGTCTTATAGCTTTTCCATGTTGGTAACTCATAGCTTCCTAACCATTTAATGAACCTATATACAGTACTTAAAACTTGGTCACAGTATATATAATTATTATATTGTGCTATGCTAGGTTGATAGATTAACCAAATTTCAAACTACACCATATGCATATTCGCAAAATAAATTTTCTTTGGTCAAATTGTGCCAATGGACCTTATCCACAATGACATCATAATTGACAAAATAGCTGTGTTTAGTGTGGACACTTCGTAGGTAATCACTAAAATGAGCTTTGTTTGCGGATTTCAAAACAGGGAACCATTGGATAATGAAAGGTAAAAGGCTAGTTAGCACGACATGGCGATGTGAAATTGTCCCACAACACGAAACTAGACTTAAGTTGTACTATCGAAGCAAAACCATGCATATTTGTCTTGTAATTAAGCATGTTTGCCACACCTTTCCCCCTGCTGCGGTAGGTAAATGTTAACATAGCAAACCGCCATCTCTCCCAATATCCTCAGTACAAAAGTGCCCAAACTATCGACTGCCATTTTGTGCTTTGACGTCATTGCTGATTAGGTCCATTTGATAGGCTATAAGACTGACTTGTACCAACTCAATACAACTAGACAGTGTTAGAGTCTAAGAACCAGCTAGTACTGCAATAAATATCAGGTCAACATGGTATTCAAGTGGGTGATTGTCTTTGTTAGAGTTCTGGTTAATTATACATTAACACCTGCTGCATAATTTGTTATTAGCTTACTATGTTTTGTTAATTACTATATGAGTGCTATCTTATAACTAACACGAAGCCACATAATTGCTTACCAAATGAATCTCACAGTTGGTAGAATTTTCTCTTTTAAAGGATTAATGTGGTAACAACATTTGTGACTGGGCCTGCAAAAATAGGGCATGTGGGCACATAAAAATTGCCTACTGTTTCAAACTTTGAAGCATCATAACTTTGCATTCCATTGTTGCTTGGCCATGACATTTTTAGCACCTATTAAACGTTTAGTTGGCTTTAACATACAAGTAACAGAATAGAAATATGTTATCCCAGTACTGAGATATGAGATGTTATGTAACAGAGTGTAGTTTGTGACCACGTGCCCTATTTTCGCAGGCTCGGTCACATTTATCAAAACAATGTAACACTATAGGGGACCAATGATCATCACTATCAGTGATGTTAGTGGTTTAGATAGTATGATAGGTACTTGCCTTACAATTTCAGTGTAATCCTTTGAATATTTTGTTAATGATAGCTTTCATATTATACAAAATTAGCCTACCTTGACAATGTGGTTTTCTTTGCCTAAAACATTTATTGCAAAGTTGTATTATTGTAATAGTATAATACCGCATATAATGGGCACAATGTGTAGTTTTAAAAACTGTACAAACACAGCAAGGCTCTATAAATTCCATACTAAAATATACAATGAGCCTGCATAAATTCTTTTTGTATTAAACTCAAAATAATCACCTCTGTTACAGCTGTTCTACAGTTAGTAGCGTAGTCAAAAGTAGCAAATATTTTACATGAAATAACATTATTTCCATGGCAACCATGCATGCTCATGTGACATGAATAAGTGCCATCATTGCATCACTGTATTTTAGGACTATGTACCCAAACCTAAATATATTTTACTTGGATATACACCTAAGGGTTATTACCTTAGTTCAGGAAACCAATGCAGCAACTGCTCATGATCAAATCGATCACTACTCGATGCTCGATAACAATTTATTTCAAAATCAAGTGTAGTACCACTCATGTGTGGCAACTTACAGGTGCAGTATTTAACCAAGGAAATATATTATGGTAATATTAAGTGCATAGAATATGTGACCCACTCTGACAAAACCAGTCTTATAGCCTTTCCATGTTTTCATAACTCATAACTTCCCAACCATTTAATGAACCTATGTACTTAAAACTTGGTCATAGTGTATAATTATTGTGCTATGTATGGTTGATTGATAATCAAAATTTCACAGATGCATATTTTGTTGCAGGATAAGTTGCATTGGTTAAATTGTGCTAATTTGATAGTCTATAAGACTGATTTATACCAAGAGTTCATAATATATAATATTTACCTAAATATATATATTATGAACTCTTGTTTATACCAACCCAAAATGACCAGTGTTGGAGTCTAAGTACATGCAGCTAGCACTGAAATAAAAATCAGATAAACGTGGTACTCAATGGATGATAATCTTTTGTTAGAGTTCTGGTTAATTATTCATTAACACCTGCTGCATAATTTGTTATCAGCTTACTATGTTTTGTTAATTACTATACTACCATATAAGTGCTACCTTATAACTAACCTGAAGCCACGTAATTATTGTTTACCAAGTGAGTCTCACAGTTGGTAGAATTTTCCCTTTCAAAGGATTGCTTAATGTGGTAATAATGAAAGAGATTTCATTTATCTTTTGGTCAAAACAATGTAACAGGTTAATAACTAAAGGAGTATCAGTGATGTTAGTGGCTTTGCTGGTATATAGGTACTTGCCCTACAACTTCAGTTGCAAAATTAATGGTAATTTCCTTCAGACATTTTGATTAATATCACAGCAAATTAACATACCTTCATTACCTTAACAAGTGGTTGTCTTTACTTATTACATACAGTAAGTTGAGCTAAAATGGTTAGCTATATACAGACACAATTTGCAGTCTATGCCATTTAAAAAGCTGAAGGTGTAAGGCTGTAGTGTATGAGCACATATAGCAAGGGGACTAAACCCCATATACTCAACATTGTGCCCATAAACTGTTCTACACTCTACACTCAAATCAGTTGTGTCACATTAGCTAGTATGCAAGTTTGCCATGGCAATAGTGTTGAGAAAGATCCAGCCACTTTTGACAATGCTACAGTCATAATTAATTGTGACCGGGCCTGAAAAAACAGGGCATGTGGGCACAAACTACACCCTGTCACTCTACAGGTCATATCTCAGTATTGAAACAGAATATTTGTATTCTGTAACTTGCATCATAAAGCCAATTACATTCTTACTAGATGCTCAAAATTGCATTGCCATAGCATAATGGTTCAAAAAGTTATGAGTAATGGAAGTTTGAAAAGTAGGCAAAAATCATGTTCCCACATGCCCTATTTTCGCAGGCCCGGTCACAATTATAAATGCCATCAATCATTATATCATTGCATGCATATGTTAGGAGTATATACTCATTGGATAAACCCAGATTTTGTGCTTACCGTAATCAAGAGTTCATATAATATTTAGGTAATTATATATATTATGAACTCTTGCCGTAATGTCATAATCATGTGTCTGAACACGTGCATGGAATATGTTAGAAACTGACAAAATAACATGCAGAGAGGTTAAGTAATGGTTTGAAAATTTGAGCTACATTGCTGCATATGTAATTTTTTGGAGCTCTATACTGTTAGGAAATACCCACTCTAGTAATAAATAATTGTTACCACAGCAATAATTATTTCTTCATGAAAGGTATAGTGAATAGATAGAAATATTGTGGGAAATCACCTTGATTGGATTGTGTATGGCCTCATTACACAAATGCACACATGTTTTTCTGTTTTGTGGATTTCAGATTGTATGGATTCTGAAACAAGTGATCTGTTGTGTAAAGGATGCCACAAAGTGCAAGTTACAGGACAAGTGTTTGTAATGTTGATGAAAGCATACGATTTCTCTAGCAGATTTTTTAGAACATTATATTATTTAAGTCTTGCATAACTAAAAAGTATAATAATTTATTGTCAACCTAAAATCAATGTAAATGCACCAAAAAACAATGGCAATCCATCCTACAGTTTTTACCATGAGATTTTTCTAACTTACTTTTCAATAGAAAGAGGTAATCCTTCCTCCCCTTAGAATGGTCAGATTAACACACAAGAAAAAGCCCATTATTTACCATTACACTTTGTATGACACTGTTGTGCAGGAGGTGACACACACCAAGCGCCAAGGTCTTACTATTGACTTGAAGCTATCCTGATCTGAACACATTAGACAAATAACTAACAAAGCTAACAGTATCAAAGGGTGTTTACAACCTAGCCTTCATAGCTGCCCAATTTTGGTCAAAGTGAGTTGTTACAAGTCACTTATTAAACCAATCCTAGAATACGCCTGTGTGGTCTGGGACCCTTATACACAACATCTTAGCTATTGAATCAGTTCAAAGACAGTGTGCGACATTTGTGTTATTATTCTACATATGCAAGTGTCAAAAATATGTTGCAAAATTTAAAGTGGCCACCTCTGGTTCACTGCAGAAACCAGCTGAAAGCGATCCAATTAATAGATATATCAACTGATACCAGCTCCATCTAACTGCTGTTTACGAGGTCACCTAATGAGGCTGTTACAGCCAAACACAAGAGTAAATTCATATCTTAACTCATTTTTTTCCATCAAGTATAAAGATCTGGAGCAATTTATCCAACAATCTCTTCACCTGTTCAAGTTTAGACCAATTTAAAGCAAGGCTAGTTGAACATCAATTAATCACATAATTAATTTTGTTGATTCGTTACCTGTGTTTGTACATACTCTTTGTAAGGGGTTTTGCACAGTGAACAATAATAATTAGTTACAGATCCAGACTTTTAAAAGGGGGGGGGGGGTCCACTTTGGAATTGCGACTTCAGCCTAGCTGTAAGTTGAAGACAAAAAAAAAGGTCGTCACCTGCTGACAACCTCACCATAGATACCCTCTCCAACTACATTTCCTTATTTATAACTGTACGCATAGCTTGTTACACTGCTACTGTGAATGTTCTATTAGAGTATCTCGATTTGACTGCTTTATTACAGTATCCCAAGTAAGAGAGGCTCTTTCAAAAGGAGGATTTCATGAAACCCCCCCTGGATCCGCCACTGATAATAATAATAATGGTCTATTTATTTATCTGTAATGTACAGACTCAGTAAGAGTATAACATAGTATTACATATAATAATAATTTAATAATTGTTCTTATATAATTAGATAGCAATTGTAAAATGACGTTCCAATCTATCTTTGAAAGACTGAAAGTTGAGTGCCAGTGCAGTGTCTGTTGGTAAAGTATTCCAGAGTACAATACTTGAAGGGAAATAGTTTATTATATGCTTGTATTCTAGATGGTGATACATCAAAATGATGGGTATGATGGCTTCGTATATGATACTCAATTAAATCACCTCTCCCATGACTGCAGCATTAGCAAAAGTAGCAGGATATTCACCATAACACTATTGCTATGGCAACCATGCATGCTCATGTAACACAATCAAGCACCATCATTACATCACTGCATGTTAGGCCTAACCTAGATTCTCTTCATTTGTTATACAGTGCATAATGTGTACCTGAAAACTGTGGAGTATATTTGAGATTTATTGTCAACACAAAAATAACCAGTTTAGACAGTTGAAGTTCAAGAACCAGCACTGCAATAAAATCAGGTCTACACTGTGATACATGATGTGACTGTATTGTGGAAAAACATTCCAAATCGAAGTTTTGAGATCAATGGTTTTAAAGAATTAAAGTCAGCATAACTTGCCAAGGATAGTAAGCACACATACAAAATTTACACAAGAGTCACTCATGTTGCACCAATCTATTATGTACCTTCACTTCTAGTACTTGCAGCTGCTTGTAGAGTTTCCTGCCAAATAAGATAGAAAATCTGAGCAGTTGGATCAAGCAAAGTAGTATCATGAATGTTCACAAAGGGGAGGAGGGTGGAGATGTCAAATTAGTACTGAAAGTCAAAACTGGTAGTATGATAGTGTATCTATCCACTCGTGGTGTTAGTATGATTTTGCCTGATGTGCAATTTGGATTAGCTTTGTAAAATCTGGTCACATATCAATGATAATAATGATGACCATATTTGGTCCTTAGTAAAATTTCTGGTTTATGATAGTGTTAGATTACAAATCACTTGCTGCACATTATCAGCTTACAATGTTTTATTAATTACTATACAACCATATAAGTGCTATCTTATAACTAACCTGAAACCACATAATCAAGACACACGGTAGTGTGTCGTGCGGCCCAAGAAGCCGGCGCGTAGCACCTGTGAGTATATTAACAGGAAGAAAGAAAACGCAGTTTTCGCACCTCCGTAGCTCTGTGCTTCCTTGATGAAACAAGACGATTGTTGCTGTGGACATGCCCTCCAACTTCAGCACTCCACATTCCAAATTTGAGCGAATTCGCTTCACGCGTTCCCGAGATATGCGACTTCAAAAATTGGCTTAGTTTCTTCATTTTTTTTCTTCTTATTTTTCTTCATCTTGTCGCACACTTACAAAAACTGCTATAAAACGCAAATGCCATATCCGATTGCTCGAAATTTGGCTCACAGAAAGGAGGTATAAAGGCGCATCTCGGTACCAACTTTGGCTGGAATACGATAAACAGGCAAAGAGTTATGAGCGATTGTTCACGAAAAATAACACCAATATGTTGTCACGCCTACAGGGTTTTAAGATTTAAGATTAGGTACTGGGCAGTCAACTCAGCTGGTTTGCCCAGGGGGTGAAAACCCCAAATGGTACAATCAAATACATACATACATACATGTAATTTGATAATTAATTACAGTAGTGAAGGTTAAGTACGTAAATAAATTCATCCAAATTTCTTGATTTTATTATATTAATTGGCAACTCATTCCAGTCTTTAACAGTTCTAGGATAATAACTATATTTATAGGTGTTGAGGGTTGCTTGTGGCAGAATGAAATGATTGGGGTGATGTTGCCTGGTACAAAATTGAGTTCTTTGATAATGTGAGGGCATGGAGATCGGTAGTGTATTATTAATTATTTTATAGAATAGTGTTAATCTTGATGACTGACGGCGTTGTTGTAATGTAGGTATACTAAGAGAGGACAATAATGACGTAACACTATTTCTGGAGTAATCTGATAAAATCCATCGAGCAGCTCTTCTTTGCACCTTTTCTAACTTATAAATGTCAGTGTTATAATACGGATCCCAAACTGGGGCGGCATATTCCATAATTGGTCGAACCAATGTTAAATACGCTGTTCTTTTAGTATCAGATGGGCAGTTGTTTAGGTTTCGTTTAGCACTTTGGTTGCTCTGTTACTTACTGTTTGTATATGTGATGACCATGACATAGTGTTATCAATCGCTACACCTAAGTATGTATGGCACTTCTTTATATCGACATTATGACCTGATAAGGTATACGTATATTGTATGGGGTTCAGGGAACGAGTACACCTCAGCACAGCACATTTCTCAACATTTATTATTTTTCATTTGCCATTTGTGAGTCCATTCACATATTTTATGTAAGTCTTGTGCAAACCGCGTATGGGAAGAAGCTGAAAATTGGTGGGTGAATAGGTTAACTATTGAACCTCAAACCTTTTGTGGTTTGAAAGAAATCGAGCTAAAAACCAGGAAGATACAACGAAAAAACAACAGTGTGTAGCAATTACACAATCGAGATTAGCTAATAAAAAAACGACTGCTTGCCACGCCTACCAGATAAACCGCTTGGGATAATGCTTTGAAAAACGTTGTACAGATGGAGTAATCATCTTAGAAAGGCTCATCAATGATAGAGAAGAATCAGACTTAAAGCCACGGAGTTATAACACGAAATCCAACTTGGTGCAGCAAGTGCGAGATCGAGATACTCTAATAGAGCAGTCATCCTAATAGAGCAGTCATCCTGAAGAGAATTCAACAGATCAGCTAGAAAAAAAGAAACCTGTATAGAGATCAGCTACACACAAGTCACCCTGTAGAGAGATCAGCTAGAAGAAGTTACCTTGTAGAGAGTTCATGCAACTATGGAAAGAGATAGTTCATCTAGAAGAAATCACCTTGTATAGAGTTCAGCTACAAAGAAACCACCATGTAGAGAGTTCAGCTACAAACAAATCGCCCTGTAGAGAGATCAATAGAAGAAGTTACCTTGCAGAGAGTTCAGCTACAAAGAAACCATTATGTAGAGAGTTCAGCTACAAACGAATCTCCCTGTAGAGAGATCAGCTAGAAGAAGTTACCTTGTAGAGAGTTCAGCTACAAAGAAACCATCATGTAGAGAGTTCAGCTGCAAACAAATCACCTGTAGAGAGTTCAGCAACAAGCAAATCTCCCTGTAGAGAGAGCAGCTAGAAGAAGTTTCCTTGTAGAGAGTTCAGCTTCAAACAAATCACCCTGTAGAAAGATCAGCTAGAAGAAGTCACCTTGTAGAGAGTTCAGTTACAAAGAAACCACCATGTAGAGAGCTCAGCTACAAACTAGTGACCTTGTAGAGACATCAGCTAGAAGAAATTACCTTGTAGAGAGTTCAGCTACAAAGAAACCATTCCTGTAAAGAGCTCAGCTGCAAACAAATCACCTGTACAGAATTCACTCAATTCAGCTACAAACAAATCACCCTGTAGAGAGATCAGCTAGAAGAAGTTACCTTGTAGATCGTTCAACTACAAACAAATCACCCTGTAGAGAGATCAGCTAGTAGAAGTTACCTTGTAGAGAGTTCAGCTACAGTGTACAAAGAAACCACCATGTAGAGAGTTCAGCTGCAAAGAAATCACCCTGTATAAAATTCTGCCACAAACAAATTGCCCTGCAGAAAGATCAGTTAGAAGAAGTTACCTTGTAGAGAGTTCAGCTACAAAGAAACCATTCTGTAAAGAGCTCAGCTGCAAATAAATCACCTGTACAGAATTCAGGTACAAACAAATCACCCTGTAGAGAGATCAGCTAGAAGAAGTTACCTTGTAGATCGTTCAGCTACAAACAATTCTCCTTGTAGAGAGAGCATCTAGAAGAAGTCACCTTGTAGAGTGTTCAGTTACAAAAAAACCACCATGGAGATTTCTGTAATCAATATAATATTATGTATTATATAATTATATATAATTTGTACATTTACTGAGAAAATATTTAAAGTACATCTGCTTCATCTTTTCTTCTTCCTGTGGTAAAGAAAAAGAGATAGGTTAAAATTTTAATAATGACAATTCAGGTGAATTTTGTGCCAAGACCAAGTGGCACAAAAATTCACCTGAATTGTCATTATTAAAATTTTTACCATTAACCTACCATCACAGCCATTTCTTGGCCGCCACCTTGGATTTCACATCTTTTTTCACCATAGCCTTTTTGAGGGCCGCACACTTTTTTTACAGCTTGGCTGTTTTGGATTAGATTATTGTTTACCAGGTTAATTCACAGCTAGTGGAATATTCCCTTTCAATGGATTGCTTAATGTGGTAATGATGAAAGAGATTTTAATCATCTGTTGGTCAAAACAATGTAACAAGTTAATAACTATAGGAGACAGTGTGCATCACTGTCAGTGATGTTAGTGGCTTAGCTAGTATAATAGGTACTTACCCTACAACTTCAGTGTAATCCTTTCAATATTTTGTTAATGATAGCATTCACGTTATACTAAATTATATTAGCCTACCTAGACAGTATAGTTTTCTTTATCTAAAACATTTACTGCAAAGTTGCATTAATGTAATCATAATATATATAATATATTGGCACAATGTAGAGTTAAAAAACTAAATGCCTGAGGCTGTAGTTCACAGACACAACAAGGGCTCTGCTAATAGACTTAGGGCTTGTAAATTCAATTTTATATAATATTATAATACACATTGTATGTGCCTGTATAAACTGTTTTTATATTACACTCAAATTAAACACCTCTGTTATATATAGCTGTTTCTACAGTAGCGTAATCAAAAGTAGTGGGATCTTTCACTTGTAATAACACTACATATTCCCATGGCAACCATGCATGATCATTTAAGCGTTTATTATCTGAGTTCAGAAAATCGATGCAACAACTACTCAAAGTCAATAACAATTATTTATAAATCAATTTTAGTGCCACTCTTGTGTGCATGGTAACTATTGAAGGTGCAGCATTTAACCAAGGAAAATGGTAACTATATGTGCATGAAATATATGTGCCCTCTATGACAAAGCCATTTTAATCGCCTTTCCAAGTTTCCAACTTATATAACTTTCCAACCATTTAATGAATCTACTTAAAAGTTGGTCACAGTATTGTGCTATACATGGTTGATACATTAACAAAAGTAATTTCAAACTGCACCATATTCTAGATCTGTTGTAAGATAAGTTTTCATTTCTCAAATGGTGCTAATTTGATAGGCTATAAGACTGAATTGTACCAACCCAAAACAATCAGTGCTGGAGTCTAAGAACCAGCTAGCATTGCAATAAAAGTCAGGTCGACATGGTACATGAGTGGGTGATCATACTCATATTAATGATTATAATGGTAAGTTTATTTCCTTTAGTTAGAGTCCTTGGTTAATTATACATTAACACCTCTTACATAATTATTATCAGCTTGCAATATCTTTTAAATTATTATACTACCATATAAGTGCTATCTAATAACTAACCTGAAGCCAAATAGTTGCTTACCAAATGAATCTCACAGTTGATAGAATTTTCTCTTTCAAAGGATTAATGTGGTAACAATGAAAGATTACACTTATCAAAACAATGTAACAAGTTATTACTGTAAGGACCAATAATCATTACTATCAGTGATTTTAGTGGATTAGATAGTATGATAGGTACTTGCCTTACAATTTCAGTGTAATCCTTTGAATATTTTATTAATGATAGCTTTCATATTATACAAAATTAGCCTACCTTGACAATGTGGTTTTCTTTTACCTAAAACAGTTATTGCAAAGTTGAATTATTGTAATAATATAATACCACATAATAATAATGGGTACAATGTGGAGTTTTAAAAACTGAATGCCTGAGGCTGTAGTGTACAAACACAGCAAGGGCTCTAATAATACTTATAAATTCCATATTAAAATATACAATGAGCCTGTATAAATTCTTTTTGTACTAAACTCAAAATAATCACCTCTGTTACAGCTGTTCTACAGTAGTGTAGTCAAAAGTAGCAAATATTTTACATGAAATAACACTATTTCCATGGCAACCATGCATGATCATGTGACATGAATAAGTGCCATCGTTACATCACTGTATTTTAGGACTATGTATCCAAACCTAAATATATGTTTTACTTGATATACACGTAAGGGTTATTACCTTAGTTCAGTAAAATAATGCAGCAACTACTCATGATCAAAATCAACCACTACTTGTTGCTTGATAACAATATAATATTTCAAAATCAATTGTAGTACCAGTCATGTGTGGCAACTGGTAATTATGTACATAGAATATGTGACCCACTCTGACAGAACCAGTCTTATAGCTTGTCCATGTTGGTAACTCATAGCTTCCTAACCATTTAATGAACCTATATACAGTACTTAAAACTTGGTCACAGTATATATATATATCTAATCCAAAACAGCCAAGCTGTAAAAAAAGAGTGCAGCCCTGAGAAAGGCTATGGTGAAAAAAGATGGGAAATCCAAGGTGGCGGCCAAGAAATGGCTGTGATGGTAGGTTAATGGTAAAAATTTTAATAACGACAATTCAGGTGAATTTTGTGCCAAGACCAAGCGGCACCAAATTCACCTGAATTGTTGTTATTAAAATTTTTACCATTAACTTACCATCACAGCCATTTCTTGGCCGCCACCTTGGATTTCACATCTTTTTTCACCATAGCCTTTCTCAGGGCCGCACTCTTTTTTACAGCTTGGCTGTTTTGGATTAGATTTCACTTCTTTTTGTATTTGTATACCCCAAAGCCAGCATATGGCCGGCTTTAGGGCTTTTTAACCTGTCATTTTTTCTTTACTACAGGAAGAAGAAAAGATGAAGCAGGGTGATTTCTTTGTAGCTGACCTCTCTGCAAGGTGATCCTTCTAGCTGATCTCTCTACCGGATGACTTGTTTGTAGCTGAACTCTCTACAGGGTGATTTGTTTGTAGCTGAACTCTCTACAAAGTAATTTCTTCTAGCTGATCTTTCTACAGGGTGATTTGTTTGTCTCTACAGGGCAATTTGTTTGCAGCTGAACTCTCTACATTGTAGTTTCTTTGTAGCTGAACTCTCTACAATGTAACTTCTTCTAGCTGAACTCTCTACAGGGTGACTTGTTTCTAGCTGAACTCTCTACAGGGTGATTTGTTTCTAGCTGAACTCTCTACAAGGTAACTTCTTCTAGCTGATCTTTCTACAGGTGATTTGTTTGTAGCTGAATTCTCTACAGGGCGATTTGTTTGCTGCTGAACTCTCTACATGGTAGTTTCTCTGTAGCTGAACTCTCTACAATGTAACTTCTTCTAGCTGAACTCTCTACAGGGTGACTTGTTTCTAGCTGAACTCTCTACAGGTTGATTTGTTTGTAGCTGAATTCTCTACAAGGTAACTTCTTCTAGCTGATCTTTCTACAGGGTGATTTGTTTGTAGCTGAATTCTCTACAGGGTAATTTGTTTGCAGCTGAACTCTCTACATGGTAGTTTCTCTGTAGCTGAACTCTTTACAATGTGACTTCTTCTAGCTGAACTCTCTACAGGATGACTTGTTTCTAGCTGATCTCTTGACAGTGTAACTTGTTTCTAGCTGAACTCTCTACAGGGTGATTTGTTTGTAACTGAATTCTCTACAAGGTAACTTCTTCTAGCTGATCATTCTACAGGGTGATTTGTTTGTCTCTACAGGGCAATTTGTTTGCAGCTGAACTCTCTACATGGTAGTTTCTTTGTAGCTGAACTCTCATACAATGTAACTTCTTCTAGCTGAACTCTCTACAGGGTGACTTGTTTGTAGCTGAATTCTCTACAAGGTAACTTCTTCTAGCTGATCATTCTACAGGGTGATTTGTTTGTCTCTACAGGGCAATTTGTTTGCAGCTGAACTCTCTACATGGTAGTTTCTCTGTAGCTGAACTCTTTACAATGTGACTTCTTCTAGCTGAACTCTCTACAGGATGACTTGTTTCTAGCTGATCTCTTGACAGTGTAACTTGTTTCTAGCTGAACTCTCTACAGGGTGATTTGTTTGTAACTGAATTCTCTACAAGGTAACTTCTTCTAGCTGATCATTCTACAGGGTGATTTGTTTGTCTCTACAGGGCAATTTGTTTGCAGCTGAACTCTCTACATGGTAGTTTCTTTGTAGCTGAACTCTCATACAATGTAACTTCTTCTAGCTGAACTCTCTACAGGGTGACTTGTTTGTAGCTGAATTCTCTACAAGGTAACTTCTTCTAGCTGATCATTCTACAGGGTGATTTGTTTGTCTCTACAGGGCAATTTGTTTGCAGCTGAACTCTCTACATGGTAGTTTCTTTGTAGCTGAATTCTCTTCAATTTAACTTCTTCTAGCTGAACTCTCTACAGGGTGACTTGTTTGTAGCTGAACCCTCTACAGGATGATTTGTTTGTAGCTGAACTCTCCACAAGGTAACTTCTTCTAGCTGATCTTTCTACAGTGTGATTTGTTTGTAGCTGAATTCTCTACAGGGCAATTTGTTTGCAGCTGAACTCTCTACATGGTAGTTTCTTTGTAGCTGAACTCTCTACAATGTAACTTCTTCTAGCTGATCTTTCTATAGGGTGACTTGTTTCTAGCTGAACTCTCTACAGGGTGATTTGTTTGTAGCTGAACTCTCTACAAGGTAACTTCTTCTAGCTGATCTTTCTACAGGGTGATTTGTTTGTAGCTGAATTCTCTACAGGGCGATTTGTTTGCAGCTGAACTCTCTACATGGTAGTTTCTTTGTAGCTGAACTCTCTACAATGTAACTTCTTTTAGCTGAACTCTCTACAGGATGACTTGTTTCTAGCTGATCTCTGTACAGGGTGACTTGTTCCTAGCTGAACTCTCTACACAGGGCCGCCCACAGGGAGGGCAACTGGGGCATTTTGCCCCGGGCCCCAGCCTGAAAGGGGCCCCAGGAGGCCCCATGAAGGCCCCCCTGAATACCTGTTTAAAAGATCGATATACTCTAATAGAGCAGTCAGATCTAAATACTCTAATAGAGCAGTCACAGTATTCTTCAGAGGAGCAGTGTAGCAAGCTTATAAATAAGGAGATATGGTTGGTGATGGATAGTTATTGTCATTGCCAGCAGGTTGTGACCTTTTTTTTTTGGTCTTCACCTTACAACTTGGGTGAAGGGCTCCACTTTAACTCTTTGCCCTGGGCCCCTTAATTTCTCTGGGCGGCCCTGTCTCTACAGGTGATTTGTTTGCATCTGAACTCTCTTACATGGTGGTTTCTTTGTAGCTGAACTCTCTACAAAGTGACTTCTCCTAGCTGATCTATCTACAGGATAACTTGTTTCTAACTGAACCCTCTACAGTGTTATCTGTTCATAGCAGAACTTTCTACTGGGTGATTTGTTTGCAGCTAAACTCTTTGCATGATAGTTTCTTTGTAACTGAACTCTCTACAAGGTAACTTCTTCTAGCTGATCTCTCTACAGGATGACTTGTTTCTAACTGAACTCTCTACAGTGTGATCTGTTTATAGCGGAACTTTCTGCTGGGTGATTTGTTTGCAGCTAAACTCTTTGCATGATTGTTTCTTTGTAACTGAACTCTCTACAATGTGACTTCTTCTAACTGATCTCTCTACAGGATAACTTGTTTCTAACTGAACTCTCTATAGTGTGATCTGTTCATAGCGGAACTTTCCACTGGGTGATTTGTTTGCAGCTAAACTCTTTGCATGATTGTTTCTTTGTAACTGAACTCTCTACAAGGTAACTTCTTCTAGCTGATCTCTCTACAGGGCAATTTGTTTGTAGCTGAATTCTCTACAGGGTGATTTATTTGAGCTGAACTCTCTACATGATGGCTTCTTTGTAGCTGAACTCTCTATTAGGTACCTTCTTCTAGCTGATCTGACTACAGGGTGACTTGTTTGTAGCTGAATTCCCTACAGAATAACTTACAATGTAATATAACTGTGTAAATTATACATGCAGCTGAATGCTTTATTAGGGTGACTGTTCTATTAGAGTATCTCGATCTTGCATTTGCTGCACGTAGTTGCCTTTCGAATCATAACTCAGTGATTTGTAATCCGATTCTTCTGTACTATTGCAAGAACTTTCTATGATGATTATTCCAGCTACATACTGATTTTCAGCTCGTTGCTCTAAGCGGTTTGCCTAGTAGACACGAAAACTAATAGTTTTTTTATTCGTAAAAATCGATCGCGTAATTTTGACACAGGTTGGGTTTTGTGTCATATCTCCATGGTCTTTATCCCGATTCCTTTCAAACCACAAAAAGGCACTCCTACGATGGTTGCTCCATCTACATATCAATTTTCAACTGATTCCTCCAAGGGGTTTACCCTGTAGGCGTGACAGACCTTCGACCTTATTTTAAGCAAATAATCGGTAATAACTCCGTGAATGTTCATCGGATTCCTACCAAAGTTGGTACGGAGATCCGCATTGATGAGTCCTTTAAGTGTGCCAAATTTCAGCCCAATCCGAGCACGTATTCGTGTTTTATGGCGAATTTTGCGAAGTGTGCGAAATGAAGAAGATGAAGAAGAAGATGAAAAAAACGAAGAAATTAAAACGAAATTTTGTTCGCTCGTATCTCGGAAATGGTTGGAGCGCTTTTCTTCAGATTTGGTATGTAGACTCCCCTTACTGGGCGGCACGTCTCTAGTAAATTTGGTTCCACTCGGATAAGGGATCACAGAGCTACATAGGTGTGAAAATTGCGTTTTCTTTCTTCCTGTTAATATACTCACGGTGTGGCGCGCCTGCTTCTTGGACCGCACGACACACTATCGTGTGTCTTGATATTGCGCTATGCTAAGTTGATAGATTAACAAAATTTCAAACTGCACCATATGCATATTCGCAAAATAAATTTTCTTTGGTCAAATTGTGTTAATGGACCTTATCCGCAATGACATCATAGTTGACAAAAATGGCTGTGTTTTGTCTGGGCACTTCGTAGGTAATCGCTAAAATGAGCTTTGTTTGCAGATTTCACAACAGGGAACCATTGGATAATAAAGATAAAAGGCTAGTTAGCACGACATGGTGATGTGAAATTGTCCCATAACACAAAACTAGACTTAAGTTTTGCTATCGACGCAAAACCACACACATTTGTCTTGTAATTAAGCATGTTTGCCACACCTTTCCCCTTGCTGCGGTATGTAAATGTTAACATAACAAACCGCGATCTCTCCCAATACCCTCTGTACAAAAGTTCCCAAACTATCGGCTGCCATTTTGTGCTTTGACGTCATTGCAGATTAGGTCCATTTGAAGACTGACTTGTACCAACCCAATACAACTAGTGTTAGAGTCTAAGAACCAGCTAGCACTGCAATAAATATCAGGTCAACATGGTATTCAAGTGGGTGATCGTCTTTGCTAGAGTTCTGGTTGATTATACATTAACACCTGGTGCATAATTTGTTATCAGCTTACAATGTTTTGTTAATTACTATACTACCATATAAGTGCTATCTTATAACTAGCCTGAAGCCACATAATTATTGTTTACCAAGTGAGTCTCACAGTTGGTAGAATTTTCCCTTTCAAAGGATTGTAATGATGAAAGAGATGTCATTTATCTGTTGGTCAAAACAATGTAACAGGTTGATAACTATAGGAGTATCAGTGATGTTAGTGGCTTAGCTGGTATATAGGTACATGTACTTGCCCTACAACTTCAGTTGCAAAATTAATGGTAACTTCCTTTGAATCTTTTCAGACATTTTGATTAATATCACAGCAAATTAACATACCTTCATTACCTTAACAAGTGGTTGTCTTTACTTATTGCATACGTTAAGTTGAGCTATAATGGTTAGCTATATGTGACTGGGCCTGCGAAAATAGGGCATGTGGGCACATGATTTTTGCCTACTTTTTCAAACATTCATCACTCATAACTTTTTGTACCATTATGCTATGGCAATGCAATTTTGAGCATCTAGTAAGAATGTAATTGGCTTTATGATGCAAGTAACAAAATACAAATATTCTGTTCCAGCGCTGAGATATAACCTATAGAGTGATACAGTGTAGTTTGTGCCCACATGCCCTGTTTTTGCAGGCCCGGTCACATATACAGAACACAATTTGCAGTCTATGCCATTTAAAAAGCTGAAGGTGTAAGGCTGTAGCATATGAGCACGTATAGCAAGGGGACTAAACCCCATATACTCCACATTGGGCCCATAAACTGTTCTACACTCTACACTCAAATCAATTGTGTCACATTAGCCAGTATGCAAGTTTGCCATAGCAATAGTGTTGAGAAAGATCCAGCCACTTTTGACAATGCTACAGTCATGATTAATTATAAAATTAATGCCATCAATCATTATATCACTGCATGCATATGTTAGGAGTATAATACTCATTGGATAAACCCAGATTTTGTGCTTATCGTAATAATCATAATTATGTGTCTGAACACGTGCATGGAATATGTTAGAAACTGACAAAATAACATACAGAGAGGTTAAGTAATGATTTGAAAATTTAAGCTACATTGCTACATATGTAATTTTTTGGAGCTCTATACTGTTAGGAAATACCTACTCTAGTAATAAATAATTGTTACCAAAGCAATAATCATTTCTTCATGAAAGGTATAGTGAGTAGATAAAAATATTGTGGGAAATCACCTTGATTGGATTGTGTATGGCCTCATTACACAAATGCACACATGTTTTTCTATTTTGTGGATTTCAGATTGTATGGATTCTGAAACAAGTGATCTGTTGTGTAAAGGATGCCACAAAATGCAAGTTACATGAACAGGCGTTTGTAATGTTGATGAATTAAGCATACGATTTCTCTAGCAGATATTTCACGACATTACATTGAGTCTTGCATAACTAAAAAATATTATATTGTCAACCTAAAATCAATGTAAATGCACCAAAAATCAATGGCAATCCATCCTACAGTTTTTACCATGAGATTTTTCTAACGTACTTTTCAATAGAAAGAGGTATTCCTTCCTCCCCTTAGAATAGTCAGATTAACACACAAGAAAAAGCCCATTCTTTACCATTACACTTTGTATGACAGGAGGTGACACACACCAAGTACCAAGGCCTTACTATTGACTCAAAGCTATCCTGGTCTGAACACATTAGACAAATAACTAACAAAGCTAACAGTATCAAAGGGTTTTTACAACATATTAACCTTCATAGCTGCCCAATTTCGGTCAAAGTGAGTTGTTACAAGTCACTTATTAAACCAATCCTAGAATACACCTGTGTGGTCTGGGACCCTTATACACAAAGGACATCTTAGCTATTGAATCAGTTCAAAGACAGTGTGCAACATTTGTGTTATTATTCTTCATACGCAAGTGTCACAAATATGTTGCAAAATTTGAATTGGCCACCTCTGGCTCACTGCAAAAACCAGCTGAAAACAATCACAATGTTTAAGATCATGCACCAATTAATAGATAAACCGACTGATACCATACTCATACCAGTTCCATCTAACTACTGTTTATGAGGTCACCTAATGAGGCTGTTACAGCCAAACACATGGTGATAAATCGAAATGATGGTCATGATGGCTTTATATATGATACTCAATTAAATCACCTCTCCAGTGACTGCAGCATTAGGAAAAATAGCGGGATATTCACCATAACACTATTGCTATGGCAACCATGCATTCTCATGTAACACAATCAAGCACCATCATTACATCACTGCATTTAGGCCTAACCTAGATTCTCTTCATTTGTTATACAGTACATAATGTGTACCAGACAAAAATGGAGTATATTTGAGATTTATTGTCAACACAAAAATAGCCAGTGTGGACAGTTGCAATTGGAGTCCAAGAACCAGCACTGCATTAAAATGAGGTCTACACTATGATACATGATGTGACTGTATTTTGGAAAAACATTATTTTCGATATCAATGGTTTTAAAGAATTAAAGTCGGCATAACTTGCCAAGGATAGTAAGCACATGTACAAAATTTACACAAGAGTCACTCATGTTGCATCAATCTATTATGTACCTTCACTTCTAGTACTTGCAGCTGCTTGTAGAGTTTCCTGCCAAATAAGATAGAAAATCTGCGCAGTTGGACAAGCAAAGTAGTATCATGAATGTTCACAAAGGAGAGGAGGGTGGGGGGTGTCAAATTAGCACTGAAAGTCAAAACTAGCAGTATCATAGTGTAGCTATCCACTCATGGTGTTAGTATGATTTCGCCTGATGTGCGATTTGGATTGGCTTTGTAAAATCTGCTCACATATCAATCATAATAATGATGACCATTTTTGGTCCTTAGTAAAGTTCTGGTTTATTATAGTGTTAGATCACAAATCACTTGCTGCACATTATCAGCTTACAATGTTTTATTAATTACTATACAACCATATAAGTGCTATCTTATAACTAACCTGAAACCACATAATTATTGTTTACCAGGTTAATTCACAGCTAGTAGAATATTCCATTTCAATGGATTGCTTAATGTGGTAATGATAAAAGAGATTTTAATCATCTGTTGGTCAAAACAATGTAACAAGTTAATAACTATAGGAGACAGTGTGCATCACTGTCAGTGATGTTAGTGGCTTATACAGATAGTATAATAGGTACTTTCCCTACAACTTCAGTATAATCCTTTGAATATTTTGTTAATGATAGCATTCACATTATACTAAATTATATTAGCCTACCTTGACAGTATAGTTGTCTTTATCTAAAACATTTACGCATTATTGTAATAATATATCAGCACAATGTAGAGTTTTAAAAACTAAATTCCTGAGGCTGTAGTTCACAGACACAACAAGGGCTCCGCTAATAAACTGAGGGATTGTAAATTCCATTATATAGTCCACATTGTACATGCCTGTATAAACTGTTTTTAAATTACACTCAAATTAATCACCTCTGTTATA
Organism: Dysidea avara; assembly: GCF_963678975.1. NCBI lineage: Eukaryota > Metazoa > Porifera > Demospongiae > Dictyoceratida > Dysideidae > Dysidea > Dysidea avara. The sequence goes on from NC_089273.1 coordinate 47,362,820, forward strand.
GCTGTTTCTACAGTAGCACAACCAAAAGCCATAGTGGGAGATTTGTCACTTGTGATAACACTACGTTACTTGTCTACGTATTCCCATGGCAACCATGCATGATCATTTCAGGGTTTATTATCTGAGTTCAGAAAATTGATGCGACAACTACTCAAACTCAACCACTACTCAATTGTCAATAACAATTATTTATAAATCAATTTTAGTGCGACTCTTGTGTGCATGGTAACTATTGAAGGTGCAGCATTTAACCAATGAAAATGGTAACTATATGTGCATGGAATATACGTGCCCTCTATGACAAAGTCATTCTTATAGCCTTTCCATGTTTCCAACTTATAACTTTCATGAATCTACTTAAAAGTTGGTCACAGTATTGTGCTATGCATGGTTGATACATTAACAAAAGTAATTTCAAACTGCACCATATTCTAGATCTGTTGCAAGATAAGTTTTCATTTCTCAAATGGTGCTAATTTGATAGGCTATAAGACTGACTTGTACCAACCCAAAACAATCAGTGCTGGAGTCTAAGAACCAGCTAGCACTGTAATAAAAGTCAGGTTGACATGGTACATGAGTGGGTGATCATACTCATATTAATGATTATAATGGTGAGTTTATTTTATTTAGTTAAAGTTCTTGGTTAATTATACATTAACACCTGTTGCATAATTATTATCAGCTTGCAATATATTTTAAATTATTATACTACCATATAAGTGCTGAAGCCACAATTGCTTACCAAATGAATCTCACAGTTGGTAGAATTTTCTCTTTCAAAGGATTAATGTGGTAACAACACATGTATCAAAACAATGTAACACTATAGGGACTGATGATCATCACAATCAGTGATGTTAGTGGATTAGATAGTATGATAGGTACTTGCCCTACAATTTCAGTGTAATCCTTTGAATATTTTGTTAATGATAGCTTACATATTATACAAAATTAGCCTACCTTGACAATGTGGTTTTCTTTACCTAAAACAGTTATTGCAAAGTTGAATTATTGTAATAATATAATACCACATAATAATAATGGGCACAATGTGGAGTTTTAAAAACTGAATGCCTAAGGCTGTAGTGTACAAACACAGCAAGGGCTCTAATAATACTTATAAATTCCATATTAAAATATACAATGAGCCTTTATTAATTCTTTTTGTACTAAACTCAAAATAATCACCTCTGTTACAGCTGTTCTACAGTAGCATAGTCAATATTTAACATGTAATAACACTATTTCCATGGCAACCATGCTGACATGAATAAGTGCCATCATTACATCACTGTATATGTCTGTATTTTAGGACTATGTACCCAAACCTAAATATATTTTACTGGGATATACACCTAAGGGTTATTATCTTAGTTCAGTAAAATAATGCAGCAACTACTCATGATCAAAATCAACCACTACTCGTTGCTTGATAACAATATAATATTTCAAAATCAATTGTAGTACCAGTCATGAGTGGCAACTGGTAATTATGTGCATAGAATATGTGACCCACTCTGACAAAACCAGTCTTATAGCTTTTCCATGTTGATAACTCATAGCTTCCTAACCATTTAATGAACCTATATACAGTACTTAAAACTTGGTCACAGTATATAATATATTGTGCTATGCTAGGTTGATAGATTAACAAACTTTCAAACTACACCATATGCATATTCGCAAAATAAATTTTCTTTGGTCAAATTGTGCTAATGGACCTTATCTGCAATGACATCATAATTGACAAAATGGCTGTGTTTAGTGTGGGTACTTTGTAGGTAAGCACTAAAATGAGCTTTGTTTACAGATTTCACAACAGGGAACCATTGGATAATAAAAGGTAAAAGGATAGTTAGCGTGATATGGTGATGTGAAATAGTCCCACAACACGAAACTAGACTTAAGTTTTGCTATTGATGCAAAACCATGCACATTTGTCTTGTAATAAAGCATGTTTGCCACACCTTGCCCTTGCTGCGGTATGTTAATGGTAACATAACAAACTGCCATCTCTCCCAATACCTTCCGTACAAAAGTGCCCATACTATCGGCTGCCATTTTGTGCTTTGACGTCATCGCGGATTAGGTCCATTTGATAGGCTATAAGACTGACTTGCACCAACCCAATACAACCAGTATTGGAGCCTAAGAACCAGCTAGCACTGCAATAAATATCAGGTCAACATGGTATTCAAGTGGGTGATCGTCTTTTGTTAGAGTTCTGGTTAATTATACATTAACACCTGCTGCATAATCTATTATCAGCATACAATGTTTTGTTAATTACTATACTACCATATAAGTGCTATCTTATTACTAACCTAAAGCCACATAATTGTTGTTTACCAAGTAAGTCTCACAGTTGGTAGAATTTCCCTTTCAAAGTATTGCTTAATGTGGTATCAATGAAAGATTACATTTATATGTTGGTCAAAACAATTGAACAAGTTAATAACTATAGGAGACAATGATCATCACTATCAGTGATGTTAGTGGCTTAGATAGTATAATAGGTACTTGCCCTACAACTTCAGTGTAATCCTTTGTATATTTTCATTCATTTTGTTGATTATAACGTTCATTTTATACTAACCTGACAATGTAGTTTCTTTGCCTAAAGCAATTATTGCAAACTGTTATTGTGTGGGCACAATGTGGGGTTTTAAAAACTAAATGCCTGACGCTGTAGTGTACAAACCCAGCAAGGGCTATACTAATAAACTGAGAGATTATAAATTCCATATAATCCACATTGTGCCTGTATAAACTATTTTTATATTATATTCAAAGTAATCACCTCTGTTATACCCTGTATATAGCATAGCTGTTTATACTACTGTAATAGTAGCATAGCTAATCGAAAGCAGCAGGATCCTTAACATTTAATAACACTATTTCCATGGCAACCATGCATGCTCATGTGACACAAGCAGGTGCCATCATTACATCACTGCATGTTAAGACTATGCACCCAAAAGTAGATTCTGTGAATACGTTTTATGCCAAAGAGTATTACCTTAGTTCAGAAAACTGATGCAGCAACTACTCAAAATTAACCACTACGCGATAACAGTTTATTTCAAAATCAATTGTAGTACCACTCTGTGTGGCAACTTTAAGATACAGCATTTATCCAAGTATTATGGTAATTATGTTCATGGAATGCAGTGTATGTGACCCACTTTGATAAAACCAGTCTTATATGTGACAAGATCTGCAAAAAGGGTCTTATTATAGCCTTTTCAAATTTCCAAGTGTGACAAGTCATACCTTATCATGTGTTTAACCCATTGTCTGAAAATTAAATCCAAGAATAGTGCTATGTTAGGAGTGTAAGGTGACCAAATTTCAGGCTGGTACCATACACATGAGTCAAATTATGGATTGCCAAGTACAAGCAATCGGAAAGGCTATAAGACCCCGATCCAGTCACATATATCCTTTCCACATGTCCAACTTTGATAACTCATAACTCTCAACCCTCATGCTATGTATGGTTGATAAACAAACAAAATTTCTAATTGCACCATGTTTGCAGGAGAAATTTTCATTGTCAAATTGTACTAACTATAGAACTGATTTTATCAGATCTATTTTCAACCCAAAAACAACCAGTGAGTTGGAATCTATGAACCAACACTGCAATACACAATGTGATACATATTGGTAATCAGTTATATATGTATTAATGTCAATAATGATTACTTTATTTGGGTCTTAGTTAGAGTTCTGGTTTATTAAAACTTTTGTAGCAGATTACAGCAACACCTGTTGTATATTATCTGCTTACAATGTTACCACAGAAGTGCTAACCTGAAGCCACATAATTATTGTTTTCTAACCACAGCTGGTAGAATTTTCCCTTTCAAACATTGCTAAATATGGTAATGATGGAAGAGATTCCATTTATCTGCTGGTCAAAACAATGTAACAAGTTAATAACTATAGGAACCTATGAGCATCACTATCAGTGATGTTAGTGGCTTAGCCAGTATAATAGGTACTTGCCCTAAAACTTTAGTGTAATCCTTTGAATATTTTTATACTAATTAGCCTACCTTGACAATGTGATTTTCTTTGGCTGACTAAAGATGGAAGGGCTAGGTGACAATGCCACCATTGTTTCCACTCAGACCCCCAACACATTTGGAAGAGATCTCATTAGTTGTTTAGGGATTGCCTAGATGACTGAGGCTGCCAGCTCTTTATTCTGCTAATAATTATAAAAGACAATAAGCATCATCAGTGATGTTAGTGGATTAGCTAATATAATTAGGTACTTGCCCTACAAATGGTAACCTCCTTTAAATCTTTTCAGACATTAATGAATGACAGCATTCACATTACATTAGCATACCTTTATAAGTGGTTTTCTTTACCTAAGTACATTATGTTATATCACAGTAGAAGTACTGTAGAATAACTTAGTTATTGACATGAATCTGAGGTGAACCAATGAATTCATAAGTGTTAACACAACCAATACGCTATATACAACTGTTGTGATTTAATCACACAAGATTGTGATGTTAAAAGCTTTGATATTGTAAAATGACTTATCAGGCTTAAAACAAGTAAAAAATTGTAGATACTAATGTTCATTGTTTATAATAAAAACTTTCTTGATATCAAGGGTGATATTTAAACACCGTACTGGTCATAGGCGGCGGCCAGGGGGCTGAAGCCCCCCCTCAGAATGATACCACGCCGAAATTATTCTTCTTGGAGTGAGGCTGAAAACCGCGATAAAGATCGAGATACTCTAATAGAACAGTCACTCTAACAGTATTGTATAGCGAGTTATGTAAGGATTTTTATGTAGTTTATCAGCTATAAATGCATAGCTTGCCAGGTGGACAGCTGATTGTGACTTTTTTTTTTTTTTGGTCTTGCTTTACCAAACCAGAGACAATGTAGTACCTCATTTCCATAAGTCTGGGTCAGCCCAGCCCCTCCTCATATTAACTACCACTGTGAAAAAAGAGGGATATAAGATGGTATTTCCAGTGGCTTATTGAATACAAAAAAGCTTGGTATAACCTGTATTATACTAACAATCTCATGTAAGACTTCAGTTAATGTGTTAAATATACTGAAACCATATATGCGATGGTATAGTGTGGGCATTATATTAGATATAAGCTATTTGAGGTAATGTGGTAAATAAACTGAAACCATATATGCAATAGTATAGTATGGATTATACTAAAGTATAAAATGAGTATAATACAGGGTTTATATTAAGGCTTATTTGTATTCAATAAGCCACTGGAAATACCATACTATATCCCACTTTTTGCACAGTGTACTTCCTCCGCCCCTGGTACTGGTATGTAGGTAGTTATTTCCTGGACAATTGTGGCTACCAGTAAAATCTTTGAAATATGACTTCCATTTTGTTGTAAATATGACTGTAAAATTGTGTTAACATGCAATGCATTGAAACTTGTGCTATGTTAATGTGTAATGCTCAGAAGTTACTGACATAGGTAAGATGAAAACAAATGATCATTAGCACATTCTTACTGTATGTATTCCACTGATTAAAACATAAAGCAACCATGAAAAAATGAACAACGAAATGTTGACAGAAAAAAAGTATAGAATACCTTCTTACTGCATTGTGTATAGCTGCACTACTCAGATGCACATTTATGTTTTCTCATTGTGGTTTCCAGAATGTATGGCTTCTTAGGCTTTAAATACACCAGTGTTGTAGTGCTGTGACTCTATTGAGTTTTATCATTATGATGTTAAGGATTACAGCTGTTCTTCTACTGGCTTTGCTTGTAAGGAGTACTGCAGGAGTTGCAAACAACACAAACGTTGAGGATACTGTTGTCAATTCAGGATTACCATGTTGCAGCGTGAACACTCATTCTTTTGATTTATTCAATGATGCAATCCTAAATCTTACTAGCAATGCTGTAGTCAACATAACAGGAAATTCTTTGCTGTCTTCAATTGTGACACTTACAGGTCTTGATAATATCACAATAATTGGAAAAGAGAATCTCACTGTAAATTGTAATGGTACAGGAGCAATTGAGTTTGTCTCATGTAACAATGTGACAATTCAAGGTATCAGTTGGTATGGGTGTGGCTCTGGCAGTAAGTCACAATATCCTGGAATTATGTTTTATAATTCATCTAATGTTGTACTTCAATCTTCTTCCTTTCATAACTCTACAGGACAAGCCATTGTATTGTCAAAAATGTCAGGAATTGTTTCTATTGACAACTGTCAGTTCACTCAAAACAGTTATAATCAAGTTCATGGTACTGCATTATACTATTCAAAGGAAATTAATGACAATCTTCAATTACAATTAATCATTCGCAACTGTACTTTTTCTCATAATTCTGCTGTCGCAAGTATTATTTATTTTGTTAGTTCAATAAATGAAACTATTGACCATTTAATCATACAAAATTCTGTGTTCAGTTACAACAAAGGAGTACCAGTTTATATCTCCCACAGTACACTTCATCTTAAAGGTGATATGGTGTTTGAACACAATGTAGCATTTAAAGGTGGAGCAATATTCAGTAGCAACTCAGTTATTGTTTTCAAAGATAATCACCAATCCAAGTTTTACAATAACTCTGCAATTATCAGTGGAGGAACACTGTTCCTTAACCATTCTAAGATGCACATTGGAGAAAGTTCAGTTGCTAATTTTAAGAATAATGATGCAAAATTAGATGGAGGAGTAATCTACTCTTTAAAGTCCATCGTATCATTCAGCGAACACTCAATAATTTCATTTGAAGGTAACAAAGCTATTTCTCGAGGTGGGGCTATATACTGTAAAAACTGTGACACTGTGTTTGATAAAAATTCAAATGTTAAGTTTTCCAGTAATGTGGCTACCAATGGAGGAGCTATCTTCACATTTAATCGTTCTATTTTATTATTTGATGAAAGGTCAGAAGTGACATTTACTGACCATACAGCTCCTAAGTTTGGAGGAGCTGTTTACTCTACATGGTATTCTGAGTTATCATTTACTGGAAATACGTCAGTGACATTTAGAGTTAATTATGCCAGCATCTATGGAGGAGCAGTATTTTCATTTCAGCACTCTAGCATCAAGTTCACTGGAAGCTCTGCCGTGACTTTTAATCACAACAGAGCTGATAAAGGAGGAGGAGCTGTGTATTCTGTAAGCTATTCTGTGATTTTATTTAATAAAAGTACAACAGTAGACTTTGGAGGTAATTCTGCCAGAACTACTGGAGGAGTTTTCGGAGGAGCTGTCAGTTCTCACCAACACTGCAACATCGTGTTCAATGGAAACGCTATGGTGACTTTCTATAACAACATAGCTGAAAGCGGAGGAAGTGTCGATTCTCATGAATATTCTAGCATCATGTTCAATGGAAACTCTACAATTAATTTCCACAACAACAGAGCTGAGCGTGGTAGTGGTGGAGCTGTCAATTCTTATCAACATTCAAGCATCATATTCAATGGAAACTCTGCAGTTAAATTCTCAAACAACAGAGCTAACTGCATGGAGGAGCTGTTGACTCTCGAATGTATTCTGTGGTATCATTTACTGAAAGCACAATAGTGACATTTAGAAGTAATTCTGCTATTATTGGTGGAGGGGCTATCTACTCTGATCAACACTGTAGCATCATGTTTACTGGAAACTCTACAATGAGCTTTCATAACAACAGAGCTTTGTATGGAGGTGCTATTTATTCTAGAACCTATTCTGCAGTATCATTTAATGGAAACACAACAGTGAACTTTGGAAGCAATTTTGCCAGCAGCAATGGAGGAGCCATCAATTCTTTTCTACACTCAAGCATAATGTTCAATAGAAGCTCTGGAGTGACTTTTCATTACAACAGAGCTTTGTGTGGAGGAGCTGTGTACTCTTTAAACTATTCTGAAGTATCATTTGATGCAAACTCTTCAGTGACATTCCATAACAACAGAGCTAGACTTGGAGGAGCTGTGTACTCTATGAACAATTCTGAGGTATCATTTGATGCAAACTCTTCAGTAACCTTCCATAACAACGGAGCTAGGTATGGAGGAGTTGTGTTAGCTATAAATTTTTGCGATATACTATTTCACGGAAATACAAAAGTAAGATTTAATAATAACAGTGCTACTAATGGAGGAGCAGTTTTCTCTCAGGACTATTCTACCATATCATTTATGGAAAAATCAATTTTGACTTTTGAAGATAATCGTGCCAGTAGGACTGGAGGAGCGTTGCATTTGATTATCAATGTAACAGTTTCTTTTACCAACAACTCAACCATAAAATTTATTAAAAATAGTGCTAAATTCAATGACACATATGATAAATATGGAGGTGCTGTGAACTGTATCCACTGTGACCTATTATTTGACGAATATTCAAATGTGATGTTTAGTATCAACAATGCTCAATATGGAGGGGCCGTGTACTCTGAGAGATACTCTGGCATTAGATTTGATGGAAACTCTACAGTGATATTTGATAGCAATGTTGCCAGCAAACACGGAGGAGCAGTTACCATTATTGACCATTCTAACATTATATTTAATGGAAAGTCAAATGTGAAATTCGATAACAATGAGGCAGGTCTGTTTGGAGGAGCACTGGTCTCCCGAATATATTCTGAAGTACTGTTTCAGGGAAGCACAAATGTGATATTTGAGGACAATAATGCTGCTTTCACAGGAGGAGTTATGTCCTGTTACTTCAGTTCAGAAATAATGTATCGTGAAGCTACAAATGTGTTATTTATGAACAACAGTGCTGTTTCTGGAGGTGCTGCAGAATATAGCCGTAATTCTAGTGTATCATTCACTGGAAATGTTACAGTAACATTTATTAGCAATTATGCTACAAAGAATGGCGGAGCATTACTGCTGAATGACTACTTAAATGCTAGTTTAACTGAATATTCCAATGTAAAATTCATCAACAACACAGCTGAAGATGGAAGTGCTGTGAACTGTTGTGGTTACTGTAATGTCTTCTTTGATGGAAACTCAAATGTGACATTTAGTAATAACAGAGCTCAGGATATAGGGACTGTGTACACTGCAGATCATTCAAGTATATCATTTGATGGAAAGTGTAAAGTGACATTTGCAGCCAACACAGCCACATTTGTAGGTGCCATATTAGCCAGTTCGCATTGTGGCATAATATTTTATGGTAACTCAGTTGTGATGTTCAACAATAACAGTGCCACACATGGGGGAGCTTTGTGGTACGAAAATTACTCTAATGCATTGTTTAGTGGAATTGCAAATGTCACATTTAAACACAATCGTGCTAGTGGCCATGGAGCAGCTGTTATTTCTATCGACAGTAGTAGTGTCAAATTTGATGGGAACACAACAGTAACATATGTAGGTAACAGTGCTGGTGAAAGTGGGGGAGCTATTATTTCTCAAGATAACTGCAGCTTAGTTTTTAATGGAAACTCAAAAGTCAAATTCAGTGGCAATGATGCTAAGCTTGGTGGAGCTCTATTTTCTTTGGGTGAAACTCTTAATATTATTTCATTTGCTGGCAATACAGTGGTGTTGTTTGAAGCTAATATAGCCAATGAATCAGGTGGAAGCATTAACTGTCAAAACAATTGCAACATGACATTTGATAGAAACTCGACAGTGATATTTGATGACAATAAAGCATCTAACGGAGGTGCCATGTTTATCAATGGGTCCTCACATTTGCATTTTGCAGATGGCACAAACGTTCATTTTATAAACAACAAAGCCATTGAAGGTGGAGCCATCAACAGTCAGCAATCCAACATAGAATTTGCTAAGAACTCATTCACAAAATTTGCTTATAATTCAGCAACTAGAAACGGTGGAGGAATATCTCTGATTAAAAACTTTACTATGGCATTTGAAAATGAATGTGATGTTGAATTTTATCGTAACAATGCTAGTCGTTTAGGTGGAGCCATTTATGGTATATTGAAACAAACTAACCAGAGCAAAATTTTATCAAACTCCACAAGTGTTGATTTTAGTCATAACGCTGCTCTTGTAGGGGATAATGTTTACATACAACTTGAATCACCATGTGATGAAACTTGTCTGAATAGTGTTGTAGGTTTAAATGTGATGTACAATCATCCTTCTCATCATCTAGCTCTATATAACCCAGCAACCTGCACTAATGTTACCAATAATTCAAGTAGGTGCCAGAACTACTTTATATCTAACATAATGCTTGGTCAAAACATTAAAATCAATGCTTGTGTACTAAGTGCTTTTAATAAACCTGCTGAAGGAGTTAACTTTGTTGTAACTAGGGAAAGCCAAACTCACCAATTTGATGGTACACAATTTGTTCCTATAGCTTATACTCTATTTGAAGGAATCAGTGTAGTTGATACAAGGATTTCTGATAAAACTAATTTCTCAATGTCCATCACATCATTTGCAAATAGTGAGGTAGAAATTTCTGTTGGACTAATAGCAGAGCTATCACCATGTCACCCTGGTTTCCACTATGAATATTCTACTCAAAAGTGTGAATGCTATGATGACAGTGACATTGTGTCTTGTTCTGGTAGCGCATCAACTATCAAAAGAGGTTACTGGTTTGGTATTGTTGATGGAAAAGCAACAGTAACAGTTTGTCCAAATACCTACTGCAATTTCACTTGCTGTGATACATCCAATGGATTTTATCAACTCTCACCAGTGAGAACTGATCAGTGTAGTTCACATAGATCTGGTACTGCTTGTGGTAGTTATGAGGAAGGTTATGCTCTCTCATTTGATTCTGAAAATTGTGTAAGCATCAACAAATGTACAGCTGGGCAGACAGTACTGGTGATCATTTTGACAATTATTTATTGGATAGTGTTGGTTGTAGTAGTGTTCGTAGTGACATACTATCATGTTGAGATTGGTTATTTCTATGTTATTACATACTATTACAGTATGTTGGATATTTTACTGGATCAAAATTTGTATGTATCACAAGAACTGTTTACTGTTGTTAGCATTATGTCTAGTGCAGCTAAAGTCACTCCACAATTTCTAGGACAACTTTGCTTTGTGAAGAACATGAGTGGAATTGATCAACAAGTCATTCATTACATACATCCAGTAGCTGTCACTATCATTGTAGGAATAATCACCCAGTCAGCAAGAATGTCTTATAGATTCTCAGCATTTGTAAGTCGGGGAATTATCCGCATGGTTTGCTTTCTTCTATTGCTATTGTATACATCTGTGACAACAACTTCATGACTGCTGTTGAAATCACTGAAATTTCATACTGTTGATAAGGTTTACACTTACCTGTCACCAGATATAGAATATTTTCATGGTCGTCATTTACCATATGGAATTGTAGCAATATTATGTACACTAGTGATTGTGATTGGTCTACCACTTCTACTTTTGCTCAAGCCATTCCTGAATCGCAAGATCAACTTTTATAGGATAAAGCCATTGCTCGATCAGTTCCAAGGATGTTACAAAAACAAATATCGTTCATTTGCAGCTTATTACATGATTTGTCGACTGGTGATCATTATAATAATCATCACCAATTCAACCAACAATAACACTACCCAGGTATTGGTACTTGTCACTAGTACACTCCTAGCCTTGATGCAACTACTCATCAAACCATACAAACATAGGATTCTTAATATTTTTGATGTGATTGTTTTACAAATAATGATACTTGTTTCTGCCACATCATTTATCAACAGTTTTGGTACAAGAGGTTTACTCTCGGTGATAATTCTTCTGGTAATACTACCCTTACTAATGTTTGCTACAATGGAACTGATTGTATATAAGGAAAATGTCAAGATGATTTGGACATTCTTTAAACCCAAACCTGTTGCTACCCATGACGACAATGAAGTAGCCCCCATGAGTGATATTGGTATCGTTATAGATGATAGTATGAGGAAGAATGCTACCATAGTTGACTTGTAAGTGTGCATTAAATTACATTGTATTCGATGCTCAAGCATATGTGACCGGGCCTGCAAAAATAGGGCATGTGGGCACATAAAATTTGCCTATTTTCATGACTCATAACTTTTATGCCATTATGCTACAGTCATTCAGTTTTCAGCACTTGTTAAACATTTACTGTAGTTGGTTTTATAATACAAGCTACAGAATGCAAATATTCTATACCATTTACTGAAATATCTATATCCTGTTATGTGATGGAGTGTAATTTGTGCCCACATCTCCTATTTTTGCAGGCCTGGTTGCATATATGTGACTGGATTTTGGAAAAACGATCCAAATCGCACATTAGAAGTTCCGAGATAAACGGTTTTAAAGAATTGAAGCCAGCATAACTCTCCAAGGATAGCAAGCACGCGTGTCACAGACTGACTATAATTATAGGTTTCATTGTATTTAGAAATACTGTTTGTTGTAGACGCATGCGTGTTCATTCATGTATTGAGTACGTTGGCTTTAATAAGAATTCGAGTTAGTGTATCGGTCAATAGTCCCTCCGGATCCCCGCCATATTGGACATTCAACTGCTCCTTTGACTCGTCGTTCACGACATTTTGGTGCTGTGACCAGGATCCGCTCCCTTACGCTACTTTGTAACCAGAAATTCAGACGTCGTGGTACCGTGGCATTCATATACGGTACCCCGTAAGGCAAGCGGACCCTTTTAAGAGAACCATTGTTGTTGCGTTTCTTTCGTAGTGAACGTACCAACAGGATGGAGGGATTGACCAAGCTGCAAGGCTCGCGCAAAGCCTTTCGATCCCATCTAACGCGCATCTACGGGAAGGTAGACGCATTGGACTTGACACAACCACTCACCGAAGCCATCGCCACTGATGTTACAACGTATATTGAACAAATGAACAGGAAAGCAGAAACTTTACGACAGTTAGATGCAAAGATTTCGTCCGCGATTGAAGACGTCAGCGAATTGGAACAGGATACGTTCGAAGCTGAAGGGATACAGGATACAATAATCGAGAAGACAGTTCGATTGAAGCGATACCTGGAGCAGCAACCTAGTACTACAGTAGACACTGGAACAGTTCATAGCGTATCCCACACTTCATCGGCCAGTCGCATTCCAAAGTTAGTTTTACCTACATTTGCTGGCGAACCGCTTAAGTGGCAGAGCTTCTGGGACTCCTTTGAGGCAGCAGTCCATCTCAACAACAGCCTCACTGGTGTGGAGAAATTCAATTATCTTCGGGCCCAATTAGAGGGTGAAGCAGCCAGGACAGTGAGTGGATTCACTCTGACCAACACCAACTATGAACAATCTGTTACGTTGCTCAAGGCAAGATTTGGTCAACCACAACGAATTGTGAATGCACATATGCAAGCCCTACTTGATGTACAATCCCCCTCTAACACGGCTGCTAGTCTTCGACAGCTACATGACACGATTGAAATCCACATCAGGGGTTTAGAGTCGTTGGGAAAGGAAAGAGCATCATTTGGAGATCTTCTAGTCCCAATTGTGTTTGGAAAGTTACCTCCACCCATCAAACGAAATCTGACTCGGGAACACCCTTCACAGGAATGGAATATTGATAAACTCCGCCAAGCCATCGAGAAGGAGATCATTATCCTTGAGTCTGGACTTGACGTTCAAGGGGAAAGGAGTCAATCTACCTTGACAGGATCATTTCACACTAGTACACACAAGAAACAGCCAAACTCACTTCCAGATGACAGAAGAGCAGTAAGTACTAAGCCATCATGTGTGTACTGTAAGGGCCCACATTCACCTTTACACTGCAATACAGTAACTGATGTACATGCAAGAGTAGACATTGTGAGGGGGGAGAAACTATGTTTTAATTGTTTGGGACACCATAAGGCTGCACAATGTAATTCTAAGAATCGATGTAAAGTTTGTCACAAGAAACACCATACCAGCCTATGTGGAATGGATGGTGGCCCCAGATCAGTACCCGCAAACCAACATCACCAGACTGTTGCATCCCAGCCTTTGCAAGGCACACTACGTACGACCGCTCAAACCTTTGTGCCCAACCAACCATCTGATTCAACTAATTCCAATCCCACCCAACAGATTAGTACCAACTTAGCTACAACCACACACTCCTTACTTAGTAGTAATCAGAGCTCAGTGTGTCTATTGAAAACAGCCATAGCATTGGTGAAGGGTGGTACCAACAAAGCTTCCGCTAATATTTTGTTTGATGAAGGGGCACAAAGATCATTCATAACACAAGCTTTAGCTGACCAACTACGAACAATCCCCTGTTACAAGGAGGATCTATGCATCTCGTCATTCGGTGGAGAGACCACTGCCAATACTGCAGTTGACGTCGTCAAAATTCAGCTTGAAACCAACTTAGGCGACATAAACATTTTGGCACTAGTTGTCCCAAAGATTGCCACACCCCTACAGTACTTTGCTAGCACAAATCTACATGAACTTACCTATCTACACGGACTACGACTAGCTCATCCAGTTGGCAATGAAGAAAGGTTTGATATCTCCCTACTGATAGGTGCTGACTATTACTGGGATATAGTGGAGGATCGCATCATAAGAGGCAGGGGACCCACAGCCATGCAGTCAAAACTAGGGTATTTACTCTCCGGACCATTACCACTACCTGTACAGTCCAATGTCACTGGTGTTCTCCATGCTTGTACCACCCAAGTGCTAGACTTGTCTGACATAGATGAATCAGTCCCAGTTCCCCGTCCCAATTCTTCCCTGCAATTTGCAAGCCAACCTTCAGCAGTATTCATGAAAGCCTATCAACGTGATTGCATTTCACGGGACAAGGATGGTTCGTATATTGTTGGCTTTCCCTGGAAACTAGACCATCCCATTCTCCCAACTAATCTAACCATCTGTGAACGTCAAGCAAGAACATTAGCAAGGAAGTTAGGACGTCAACCAGAGCTGCTCAAACTGTATAGCAATATTATCGCTGAACAGGAAGAAAGGAACTTTATTGAACAAATTTCCCCGTCAGTCATCCAGAACACCAGAGGAATACACTACCTACCACACCACCCAGTGCAGAAGAATTCTCCAACAACACCTGTGAGAATCGTCTACAATTGCAGTTTTCGACCATCACGATACCATGCAAGCCTCAATGACTGCTTAATGGCTGGTAGCCCACCTTCAATTGACCTGAGTAGCATATTGCTACGTTTCCGTTTACACCACTATGCCCTATCAACGGACATCGAGAAGGCTTTTCTTCATGTAAGACTTAAAGAAAATGACAGAGACTTTACTCGATTTCTTTGGTTATCTGACCCAAGTAACCCAGACAGCCCTCTCATCACATACCGATTCAAGGTGGTACTTTTCGGCTCAACCAGCTCCCCATTCATGTTGAATGCAACCTTAGATCACCATCTCAATTCTCATACTTCAGAAGTATCAACCAATATGAAAGAAAATCTTTATGTTGACAATATTATTTCTGGTTGCCAATCAGAGGAAGCCATTATCCAGTATTATACAACAGCGAGAACCATCATGAGTGAAGCTAACTTTAATCTACGCTCTTGGGCATCAAACAGTCGACAGTTACAGATAACAGCCCAGGCAGATCATGCACTTGACTTGAACACCACAGTTAATCTTCTAGGATTGCAGTGGAACACTTGCACAGATGTACTTAGCTTTCCACAGCGGGAGATTAAACCCAATGATACAACTCCTGTCACAAAACGAAGTGTATTACAAGGAGCATCACGTCAATATGATCCCCTTGGATGGCTGGTTCCCGTTACCATCCGTGCAAAGTTGTTTATACAAGAACTATGGAGGAAACAAGTTGCTTGGGATGACCCTCTAGAACAAGAACTTCAGAACGATTGGTGTCAGATAGCAGCAGATGTAGAGAATGCAGCCTGCATAGTATTGAACCGCAAGTACTTTTCCTTGTCATCAAGTCAGTCTATTTACTTGCACGTGTTTGCTGATGCAAGCACAAAAGCATATGGAGCGGTGGCATATCTTCAGAACACAGAGAATGTTGCTTTTGTGATGGCAAGGTCACGTGTTGCACCACTTAAGGACCACACCCTACCCAAACTGGAGCTAATGGCAGCAGTCACAGCAGCACAGCTTGGAACGTTCATTCTATCTGCACTGCAACGACACTTATCAGAGATAACCGTTCGACTTTGGAGTGATAGCCAAATTGTCCTCCATTGGATATTCAGCACCAAAACACTCAAGCAGTTTGTAGCCAACCGAGTCAGGGAAATCTGTGACATGTTTCCTACCTCAGTGTGGAGGTATTGTCCCACAAATGATAATGCTGCAGACCTTTTAACCAGAGGAATTACTGCAACCCAACTGACGTCCTCACAGCTTTGGCTCAAGGGCCCAACCTGGTTACCATCTGAATGTGATTGGCCCTCATGGTCACCCACTTCTGTCCATCATATCCACACCACTGAAGAAGTTGAACCAACTACCTCTAACACAGAACAAACAACTATTCCCCAACCGGGATTACACCAGATTATAGACATAACCAGGTACAGCAAGTTAGCACATCTCTACAGAACTACAGCTTATGTCTTACGGTTCATCAACAACACCCGGAAGGCATCTCAGAAAGAGAATGGAGTCATCACAGTTACTGAACTCAACACTGCACAGAAGCTGTGGATTAAGTCTGCACAAGAACAGGTATTTGCAAATGAACTTGTGGATCTCAAGTCGAAATCAACAAAGCGACTACCCTTAGTCCGACAACTTCGTCTCCAACTGAACAAAGATGGCCTAATTTTCTGTGGCGGGAGGATACATAATGCTCCTCTATCCCATTTGACGAAGTTTCCACTTCTGCTACCGAAGAAACATTATTTCACACAACTCATTATTCGTGATATCCATGAAAAGCATTGTCATGCTGGAACAAATAGCACAGTGACATACCTGCGTGAAATGTACTGGATTCCAGCAGCCAGACAGTGTGTGAGATATATACTGAAGCAGTGCGTTGTGTGTAACAGGGTTTCCGGAACCCATTACAGAGCACCTGACCCACCACCACTTCCAAAGCACCGAGTCCAGATGATGAACCCCTTCAGTGTAACGGGTGTGGATTTTACTGGTGCACTGTACATTCGAACAACAAATGGAGAAGACAAGGTTTATATATGCTTGTTCACATGCGCCAACACTCGGGCTGTACATCTGGAGGTGGTGAGTGATCTGTCAGAAGAGACGTTCTTACAAGCATTTCGTCGATTCGCTAGTAGAAAGTCATTGCCTCAACTCATGGTGTCTGATAACGCCTCAACATTTATGGCAGCTGCTGAAGAACTGAAGCACTTGTTCAAGTCAGATAAGGTACATGAAGGTTTAGCAAGGCAGGGGGTAGAGTGGAAATTCATTCCTTGTCGAGCTCCATGGTATGGTGGGTATTGGGAGCGTCTCATTGGATTAACTAAGAGCTCACTGAAGAAGACGCTTGGCCGTGCACATGTTACTCTAACCAGCTTACAGACATTGGTAGTAGAAATAGAGGCACACCTGAACAACCGTCCATTAACGTACGTCAGCTCGGAACTGAATGACTTGGAACCCTTGACACCCTCACATCTTCTTTACGGGAGGTTGATAATCACCACGCCTCATCCAACAGTAGAACGAGAGGAAATTGACGATGAAGACTATACCATCAATCCTTCCTCACATTCCAGTCTTAGTAAGAAGGCCAAGACTCAAGCGCTCATCATTGAACATTTCTGGAATCGTTGGAAAAGAGAATATCTCACATCACTACGAGAAACTCACACTGCCAATGGAGCGAATAAGGAGATTGTGAAGGTTGGTGATGTAGTAATTGTACATGACGATTGCCCGAGAGCCAAGTGGCGATTAGCTGTAGTCAAGGAATTACAGAGAGGACATGACGGATTTGTGAGATCAGTTAGCATTCAAACAACCACTGGCGTAACCACTAGACCAATCACGAAGCTTTATCCACTGGAGGTTAACGCAGAAACTACAGTAGAGAATAATACTGATGATGACCATCCGTCTAATGATGATAATAACCCCCATGATTCATCCTCGTCTCCTACTGAAGAACCCCAGACGCCTGTACGACCTCAGAGAAGGGCTGCAGCTAGAGCTAAGGACAAGATGACTGAATGGAGCAAAATATTGCGGCGCCGGGAGGATGTCACAGACTGACTATAATTATAGGTTTCATTGTATTTAGAAATACTGTTTGTTGTAGACGCATGCGTGTTCATTCATGTATTGAGTACGTTGGCTTTAATAAGAATTCGAGTTAGTGTATCGGTCAATAGTCCCTCCGGATCCCCGCCATATTGGACATTCAACTGCTCCTTTGACTCGTCGTTCACGACAACGCGTATGAAATTTACACAAAAGATGCATCAATCTGTTACCTTTCAAGTCACTTCCAGTACTTGTAGCTGCTTGTACAGTTTCCCGCCAAATAAGATAGAAAATCTGAGCAGTTGGACGAGCGAAGTAGTATCACAAGTGCTCACAAAGGGGTGGAGGTTGGGGGTTGCGGGGAGGGCAAAAGTTAGACCTCAAAATGGAGGCAGACCACGATTGGAGTCCAGACACGAGATTACAGGGCTGTGCTGGCTCCTTAGTGGCTGATATGTAGCAAAATCAACAGAGAACACGTCTGGCCAACATTATAAGGCTGTCCACCAGTAAACCACTGACTCTTGCCAAACCAGGTCCTTCACAAGGCCTGAAACCGCCATTTGAGCACTCCACACCACCCAGAAAAGACGTGTGTAAAAACCAGCCTCGTGTAGTTTGAGTAGTGCTGAGGGTCAAAACTTGTAGTACGATAGTGTAGCTATCCACTGGTGGTGTTAGTTTGATTTTGCCTGATGTGCGATTTGGATCGGTTCTGTAAAATCTGGTCACATATAGTATGCTTGCATGCATACATGTGTGCATACATGTGTGCATACATAAAGTATTGCCTAATCAATGCAACCACATAATTGTAAACCAATGATATTGTACCATGTGTACAATACAACTATATGTACCATTCTTAATTTGGGGGCATCAAATTTTACAATGGTGTATTCTTTGATTACAAACCAGCATACTTTTGAAGAGCACATCTCGTTCAATGGCCCTTCATATTCATCCAAAGATGCCAAAATAGAATTTAGTCTTTTATGTGTAAACACAGCAGTCATTGAAATTGTCTTTGCTAATCTAATTATAAGCAGCACTCACTTTTGTATATTGTATTAGGTTAATGGCTACTAAACCACATTCTTTCTTTTGTTCTTATACGGCATTAAGTGATAAGTTGTTGGTAGCAGTTTTAATCTTTAGTGTCTGCTATGAAAGTCCCTGGGTTAAATCCACATCAACCAAAATTTATTTCCAGACAAATACAGTAGTTATAATTATTTTAAATGTTCTCAACAGCAAATCAGACTTCTCTTGAGATACAGTGTAGCTAAATTTTGCTTATTCTTGTCATTTAAATCTTACATTACAAAAACATTGTTTTAAAACTGCAGTACTTATTTTGATTTATATTTAAAGTGCACGTCTACTGTAAGGAATGCCTCTACTGTAATTTGCAGATGCAATCACATTTATTAAATCATAGAACTACTTATACTGTATAGAAGTTCAGTTAATAATCATTACTTCTGTTATACATACAAATAATGTGTGTTATATATACATACCGTTGATATTCATATATTTTAATATTATTTCTCATGTAGCAGAAGGAGAGATTCCAATGAGACAATTGTGATTCATGACACTATGATCCACTATCGTGATTCCATTTTGGAGATGATGAATAATGAAGGCCAATCATTGGAACTTCAAAAACAGTAAACAGATTAATGCATGCATGGTTTTGTTAAATTTGAGCTCACGCTGTTTCATACTAAGCACACACATGTCATTATCCTGCTGCTAGCTGTAGTGAATTTATCTTTTGTACAATTACTGAAGCTTTGAAGTTTGCTAATCCTATGCAAATATGACATAAAAGACTGTAACAGTATACACCAAGGTTGAAGTGAACGGAAGAGCTTACTGTATGTCTGCTACTATAATATTATATCAGGTTTATGACTAGCAAAATATTTACGAAGATTATATAAAGTAAGCTTTGTTGCTCTTTTTTGAATCTGTTCAATAAGCACAATATTCTTGATAAGGTTTGGTCTCCATATCATTGAACAGTATGTAACTTCAGAATTTGATCTTACCAAAGACAGTGCAGTGTTCTCTTGTCTGTTATGGTTTTGGTTAAATTAGGGGTCACCTCAAGAAGCTTAAAGATATTTATTTGTATAATTGATTCTAATATTAATATTAATACATAGCACTAAAGGTGAAGCCATGACTAGCAATAATCTATGACGAAGCTGCTTCTCATTTTCATAAGTACAGTGGTCTCATTTTGATTGTTCTAAAACCCTTAAACTGTTTAAATAGGATACAGATTTCAACATATTCTTTATTACAAATTACTGAGCAGCCATCCAGCTCAGCTGATTTTCCTAAGATTCAGCTATAACAATTGCAAACTTACTTAATACTACTTAAAATTACACAACTAATTCAAAAAGCATGTAGTCTAGTGTGGTGGCCTCAATTGTGGGGAAGGGTATTAAGTTCCAGGCTTGATTGAACAGTTTTTGGGCATCACCCTGTAGCCTGTAGTGATAGAGTGGTTAGCTCTAGCAGTGACTATGTTGGATGTTGGAAGTGAGTTGAATGACAAACGGTGGTAGTGGTGATGGTGGCAAAGATATTTCTAAGCTGTGTAAACCTTTGTACTTGATTGTAAGTCTTGAAATCAGTCTGCGAGAAGATAATGTTGCCCTTTGTAGCTCACAAAGCATGATACTCTACTCTCCCTAGGTTTGAGCCATCTAGTCTGCACTCTTTCAAATTTGCTCTCAATTACAGTTTTTAAAAGTTTCAAGTAATCGCCTCTTGTGTGGTGAGTGCAAAAATTTAGACCAGTCAATATTGTAGTAGCTGTTCAATAGTCTGCAAGTATCAGTGAGGTCTCCACATTTTCTTCGATAATACAGGGAGTAGATTCCAAGTTCTCTTAATCTGGATTTGTATGGAAGTTTGGATAGTTTGGGGACAAGTTTGGTTGCCCTACCCTGCACCCTCTCCAAGGTGACAATGTCTGGCTAGGCATGGACACCAAAGTTGAACACAATACTCCAGGTGGGGTCTTTCATAGCAACTCTTTAGAAATCATTGGGAATGTCCTTTTAAGCATTAATTTCTTGTACTCTTTTTGCACTTGCAGCAGCTTGCACAATGTAAAGAAGGTTTCAATGAAGAGGTAGTCCATATAGCTTGCCATATAGCTACCAAGGTCATTCTCAAAATTAACTTCACTCAGTTCAACCTGTGACCTGGGAGAAGTAGATGTTTCCATTGTATAACTTGTATGTAGAGTTTTACCAATAACCATTTAATACTTTGCATTCTCCAGATTGAACTTGAGAAGCCAAAATGTAGATCATTCTGTTAATATACCCACGGTGTGGCGCGCCGGCTTCTTGGGCCGCACGACACACTATTATTTTATTATTATAATTATATTTATTACTGTGCAAGACCTCAAAATAGAGTATAAGAGCACACTATAGTTATAAGATTAATTAAGGATTTAAAATGTTCTACACTTGATGAATTAATTACAGATTCCGGAAGATTGTTCCATTGTTGAATTGCTGAAGGAAAAAAGGAATAGTGGTAGGAGTTGATTCTGGTGGGAGGTAGTAGAAATCGCAGTTGGTGCCCTCTTGTATTATGAATAGATGGTCGGGGGAAAAGGATATCATCTGTGTTTATTTCTACTAAATCATTAACAATCTTGTACAAGTATATCACTACCGTGTGTCTTGATATTTAGTGCTGACAGTAACCAGATGAGGGCGGTGGATGGGAAGCAGAGAATTTATTTGGAGTGGCCTTATGACTTACTCCATTATAGAATTCTATTACATTGCAAGTTACTATGTAGGGAGTTCAGCTGCAAACAGTTAATCTTATAGACAAGCAAGTCACCCTGTAGAGAATTCAGCTACAAATCATAAGCGGCGGAAGGGTGGTCCCCTCTCGGTTTGCTAAGCCCCCCTCAGAATGATAGTACGCCGAAATTATCCTTTTTGGAGTGGGGATGAAAACCATGACAAAGATGGATATACTCTAATAGGACACCCAAATACGGTGGGGACTATTCTACGGAACGGAACGGAACGGAACGGAACGGAATGATGGACTAAACCACGGAACGGAACGCTTTCTAAAATTGAAGCTTGCAACGTACCATTGCTGAAACTTCCCTTATAAGTTAGCAGTGGCATCTCCAGTGGGTGATTAAACATAAGATAAAAAGAATTAACGGATCGATTGTGGGTTTTTGTTGGTTGTCATTAGTAACGAAGTATTATTGTGGGATGAGCTGTATCAGTCTCGGTATCAGTGATGTTCATCCATACGGAAAGGAACTTTATGTGAGCTGTTTTTCTTATTTAGACTTTAGAAAACAGTCTGGGCCGGTCTTTCAAGTCATAAGTCAGTGTATAAATAAAGCAAGCAGGAAGATACTGGTAACAGGAAAGAGCCAGCTGAATTAAAACTTGAAGAATTTGTGCAGTGTGTGAGGAGCAAATATTTTGGCAGACCGCAAGGAGGGTATATTCTGCAAACATCACTGAAGTGTATGCATGGAGTTATTTATATATTAACAGCTGGTGCAGTGGACTAATGCCGTATTCAATAGTGAGCTGATTTTATCTGTTGCACAATTCAAGGATGTGTCTGACTGCTAGCCTTGAATCAGCCAAAACTCCAAGATCAGCCAAATCTCTATTATAAGCCGCATGTGAAACCATGCCTGTAGCCACCAGGCAAACGTGATTTGGACCAGGATGTGTGTGTAATTTCAATGTATCTAGTCAGACCTGAAATGGAACACTAATTACATACCACCTAAGAATCCTAGGATTTCTTAAGTGTAACATTTCACATGCTTCACTTCAAACAAAACAGGTTAAATTTGTTCGTCTATTTTCAAGTGATTCCCAGTCCAGCTGGTCCATGAAATTACAATGGGATCACATGTATTTGTTACAGTGCGGGCTGTCCTGTGTTGGATCTACTCTAGAGTTGAGATTTCAAGGTAGACTCACTGCCAATGTACTGACACTAGTACTGTTGTAGCATGTTTAAGTGGAGGACAAATGAAATAGTAATGCTAGATTATTTATGTATTTTTCATAATGAAATTGATATCCCATTTTGATTTGTACTTCCACTTTCCAACATATTCAAGAACAAGAAGCTACCACACTTAATCTCCAACCACTGTCATTAATTAACCAAGATCTCACTAGTCTGTAATTCACCCTACTGTAGTGATTTTATTGATTCATCTGTATGTTTTCTTCATTTTCCTTTGAAGTTGTACCAAGAGTTCATAATAAGGTGGAGTGTCTAACTTGAACGCATTCACCAAACACCCTGCTTAAAGTAACACCTCGGCCTTATTTCAGAACAAAGGCTTTACCTTCTTCAGCAACACTAATCAACAGTTTTCTATCCCCCAGTAAAGGTGTTGATTTGATGAAAGGTGAACTTTACGCAGGGTGTTTGTACAGGCCATACTGAGAGTTAGACACTCCCTCCCATACAAATCAGTATTACGAACTCTTGGTTGTACAGTATAGGTAAACAAAGATAAGTTTCTCTCCCATCTTATTCTAGGATTTCTATTGACAAGGAAAATTCAATTATTTGTATATAGGCTCAAAATTGAGGAAATATAAAGAAAGTGAATTAATATTATACAGTCAGTTTGCTTTTGGATATTTAATGTCTCCAACCACAACAAAAATTCGATGAATCCATGCATCTCATCACTGGTCGTCTGAACATTCTGAAAGTGATACCTCACTCAACCATATAATCTGTTTATTAGACTGAATAAAGTCATGATTACCTAAACAATCAATTAATGTTTTATAATTATCCTATTCCATTTTCCTGGAGGTTCCACTGATAAAATGCAATGATAGCAGCTAGCCAAGCTGCAAGTTGATTCAGAAAGCATTCCATTCTGTAAAATAGACCCCATCCAGAATTCAACTCAGTACTCAGGCTGAGATATCTGACAATAGTCCACTACTCTGTTAATGAATCATTGATGTTCACACAATATAGCCTCCTTGAGGTATCTGAATGTTTGTTCCTCATACACTGCACAAAATTCCTTTAGATTCTGCTTAGACTGAGTTGATTCAGCTTGTCACCATACTTGTTTCCTTTGTAGTGTAGCTATACACATACTGATTTATGCCGATTAGAAAGGCTGGGCCTCAGACTGTACATTCTAAGTAAAAATAACTCACATACTAGTAAAAACAAGTCATGCATTAGTTCCCTACTTGATATATCCGAAGATGAACACACTGAGTCAGCTATTCCCACAATTAGTACTTCGTTACTAATGACAACCAACAAGAACCCACAATCGATTCTTAAATTCGTTTTATCTTTCTTGGGGTAACGTTTGATTACCTGCTGGAAGTGCCACTGATAACTTGTACAGCAATGGTAAGCTGCAAGCTTCAATCTGAGAAAGCATTCCGTTCCGCAGTTTAGTCCATTATTCCGTTCCGTTCCGTTCCGTAGAATAGTCCCCACCCCCAAATACCCTAATAGATAGGGTCCGCAACGTGAAAAATGAAGTGGCAAGAAACAAATCCCCGACTATCGTAGTATGTTACCCTTAGTGCCCCATCACTAATACCACCCTTGGTTTGGAGCTGAGTTCTCTTGTTGGAGAGACACGCTGATTTTAATATCTCACGTGATTGATCTTTATTTCGTGCGCTCCAAAGAAGACGTCCAGAGCTCCCAGATTCTGAGTGTGATATCAAGTGTTGTTGGCCTACCAAACCATGCATAGAAGTGAGTAAAACTTTGCCTGTGTTTTCCACGGAGGCTGACTTTCTGCGGATGAGTCGAGACAATTTTTCGTTCGAGGTGCTCTACCAGCCAAGAGAAGAGAAGCCAATCCTATCACATAAGATGGTAATGAAGTTGGATGTATAAGTGTTCTACACACCAAGTTTGAAAGAGCTGCGACCTTCGTAACCATCTGGCTGGCAGAGATGAAATTTTCAGTGCAATGATTTTCAATGATTTTGGTGGGTTGCCTCCTTCCTACTGTTACAAACTGTCTTCCATAGGAGCTTTAAATCAGGGGAAGATCCAGAAGAACATCTGAGGTTTCTAAGAAGTGGTCAAATCCTTGACTTGTAAAGTTAAAAGGCCATTACAAGCTACTACTCTAATCAAACATTCACTCTATTAGAACAACCATGTGTAGTCACTACATTTGCCATCTACTATTGGCTGTGTCAATTGAACAGCTGTAGACAAGTTGTTTAGTTAAAGGTTGCACAGTCATTATAATATTATTGTATAAATAATATAGAATATAGATACAGATCAAAAACCTTGTGTATTGGTATGTCAATAATCCTGCATAACCTAGCTAGCTAGCAACTTCTTCAATGTTTAGGGCAAAGGCTATAGCTTTAAATCATACTGAAGAACACAATTATGTATAATTTGCAATGTTTGAGGTGCATATTGTGCACTTTGACGTCCTCATGCAATGTGGTTGGGTGTTTTATGTACAAGTAAAGTAGTCCTCCAGGGATGGCATCCCAGACATCCTGCAATGTGATGATAGAATCGCTGCTAGTTTTCACTAGTTGTTGACATGTGTAGTTACATTTTTATCCAAACGCTATAATTGTAGGAATGCATCTAGCTATAGTTTCATTTGAAACAATGTGGTATATACCCACATCCTATTAAGCTATATGGTGAGGTGTACCACATACTTGTACATTAACCTACCCGCATGCTGTAGGTCACTTCAAGAACGATTGTGTGATTAGTCTATTACATTACACACACATGTAGTTTACAGCAACCAAATCATACATGTGCATGACTATATGCTTAAATAAATTAAATTAGGTCACATAAACTCAATCATGTGTTCAAGGAATTATTCAACTACGCACATCTCCTTACAAAGTACTTGCAATTAGGCCTGTGTCGAATATGCCAGCATAATAAAAAGCATAATAGGCTGGAGTGCTATGCCAGCACAATGCTAGCATATTAGGATATTTCAAGCTATGGAGCTTAATTCCATGAAAATAGATTGATACTCTCCAATAGAGTAGTCAGTACATGGATGCTGCAAGCTGAGCACTCAAATGCATTGTAGATTGATAATCTCTAATAGAACAGTCACTTTTAGTGAAATACTCTAATAGAGCATTCACTGATTAAAATATTCAAAGATAATTGTCAGAATTGTTGCTAACCTAAGAGCATAATGCAAGCATAATGGGAACATCTGATGAGCATAATAGGTGAAAATTTAGGGAATTCCTGAAAGCATTTTGGGCAAAATTTTGAGCATATTTGACTCAGGCCTACTTGCAATTGAATGCAAAAAGTTCTTTAATTAGCCCATACAGATGCAGATTCCATCTGGATACATGCCCCAGGGCTCTGAGACAGTACTTTGGGTGTCACTTTAAAAATTAAGCAACTACTAACAGTTTGTGATTGCTCTATTAGAATGGTTAAGAACATGTTGATCTTTTGCTACAAGAATTGACCACCAAAACTGGGGGACCATGGCCTGTGGTTCCCTGCCCTATTTTCACTACCTGTGCAAAACATGATAAAAGGAGACTGCAAAAACGTGTGTAATCTATTGGTCTACCACACCTATAAAGTAATAAACTACTCTAATAGAACACATTGACAGATGAAACTGTGAAGATTTACCTCTACCTTATTCACGAATCAATAATTTCACAAACTCATAGGCCATATACACAGCAGCATTACCTGCATTACTGAGTTGTTATTTGTTTAGGCAGTTGCACAAGATTCATTATTATTGTTGTTAATTTTCGTATAGAAAACCAGGTATGTAAAATGTGAGGTTAATGAGCTGATCCTGCAATAAAGTGCTCCAGCTGATGTAAAATGATTACTTCATAACAAATGAATGGATTTCAAATACTATTATACTCTCCAGCATCCTGGACACTGCATTGCTTGCATTACCACAAGGTTAAAATATCAAGATTTAAATGTCCATAAAATGCACACTTGCCAAGTAATCTATACAGCTGTTCAATTGACACAACCAAAAGCAGATGGTAAATGTAGTGACTATACATGGTTGTTCTAATAGAATACTGAATGTTCTATTAGAGTAGTAGCTTCCAATGACCTTTTAACTTCAAAAGTCAAGGATTTGACCACTTCTTAGAAACCTCAGATGTTCTTCTGGATCTTCCCCTGATTTAAAGCTCCTATGGAAGACAGTTTGTAACAGTAGGAAGGAGACAACCCACCAAAATCATTGAAAATCATTGCACTGAAAAGTTCATCTCTGCCAGCCAGATGGTTACAAAGGTCGCAGCTCTTTCAAACTTGGTGTGTAGAATACTTATACATCCAACTTCATTACCATCTTATGTGATAGGATTGGCTTCTCTTCTCTTGGCTGGTAGAGCACCTCGAACGAAAAATTGTCTCGACCCATCCGCAGAAAGTCAGCCTACGTGGAAAACACAGGCAAAGTTTTACTCACTTCTATGCATGGTTTGGTAGGCCAACAACACTTGATATCACACTCAGAATCTGGGAGCTCTGGACGTCTTCTTTGGAGCGCACGAAATAAAGATCAATCACGTGAGATGTTAAAATCCGCGTGTCTCTCCAACAAGGAAACTCAGTTCCAAACCAAGGGTGGTATTAGTGATTGGGCACTAAGGGTAACATACTACGATAGTCGGGGATTTGTTTCTTGCAGCTTCATTTTTCACGTTGCGGACCCTATAATAGAGCAGACAAGGCCTTCATAAATACACGTGTTCCTAAAGTAGCTTTAAAAAGTTTTTAAAAATCAAAAAGTTGCCTACAGCAGGAATCGAACCAGGTAGCTACCTCTTACTTCAAGAGTTGGTGTCTTACCACAGGACTGTATCAAGTGTTTCCAGGTAGCTAGCTATAGGCTGTGTTGTATACTGCTTATAAATGCTATATAGCTATATTATGTTCATTAACCCTGTAGTCAACAGCTATAAGCGTTGCCAAAAAAGTTTAACTGGCACATAGCCTGTACATGTTTTAAAATAGTTTTGACTAAAAGTTGGTGTTTTGGTTAAAATGCTTGAAATTGTAAGGATCATCCTGATGTGTATATACCGCTTCTTTATTGAAAGTGTATAACAAAAGTTATTGATTGGTTAAGTTTTAATCAATTACAGGTGGACATAAAGTCTGGAATATTAGAATTTGTATACTAAACAACAAGGTAATGAAGGCATTTCTGCAATGCTGGGTAAATTTGATCAACATTGTAAGAATGACTGCTCACTGTAGAGAGATCAGCTAGAAGAAGCCACCTTGTAGAAAGTTCAGCTATACAAAGAAACCACCCTATAGAGAGTTTACCTGCAAACAAATCACTCTGTAGAGAGTTCAGCTACAACCAAATCACCCTGTAGAGAGATCAGCTAGAAACAAGTTACAGAGATCAGCTAGGAGATGTCATCTTGTAGAAAGTTCAGCTAGAACTGTAGAGAGTTCAGCTACAACCAAATCACCCTGTAGAGAGTTCAGCTACAAACAAGTTACCCTGTAGAGAAATCAGCTACAAACAAGTCACCCTGTATAGAGATCAGATAAAAACAAATCATACTGTAGAGAGATCAACTACAAACAAATCACTTTGTAGAGAGTTCAGCTAAACAAATCACCTTGTTGAGAGTTTAGCTACAAACAAATCACCCCCTGTACAGAGATCAGCTAGAAACAAATTACCTTGTAGAGTGTTTAGATACAAACAAATCAAATCACCCTTTAGAGAGTTCAGTTACTAACAAATCACCCACCCTGTAAAGATTTCAGCTACAAAGAAATCACCCTGTAGACAGTTCAATTACAAACAGATAACCCTGTAGAGAGTTCAGCTAAAAACAAGTCACCCTCTAGAGAGAATCCTGTAGAGAGTTAAGCTACAAGCAAATCACCCTGTAGAGAGTTCAGCTACATTTCAAGTCACTTAGTAGACAGATCAGCTGTGAATAAATGGGAGTATGGAAATCCTGGAACACTAGAACAACCAGGATTAACCGGAACTGTGTTATTTTTGTGATTGGAATCATGTGCAAACACTAGTATACCACAGATTATAAATACTCCATCATGGAATAAACAAAATTTGTATGCTACTATAATTCTACTGAAAAGTTAAGGATGCATAAATATTTACTTATAATAAATTAAGAAAATAATTTTAAACCCTAAGTCATGCAATGATATAATAGAATGTACATGTGAGTCTACAGTATCCCATAACCATAAGGATGTTTCAATTTGAATTTGTACTAACATTGATCAGAATGTTATTGCTTTGCTTTTATACTTAAATATTGCTTTCTAAATTGTTTGGCTATTATATAAACAAGGATCATAATGAAAGAAAACTGTGTTCGAACAATAATGGTTTATTTACAGTACAATGTTGTTCGTATTTGTATATATATATATATTGACACATGCACGCATTTCATTTCAATTTACAATCCATACATTTGTACATACAACACAACATAGGTTGTGTGTGCTTTATTTATTCTTGACAGTAACACAGCTTGCTCTTCAGTATTACGTGACTCATTATTGTAGGATATTTACATGCAATTAAATACTGAGTTCTACAGTTTTAGTATCTTGTCCAAAACAAAGGATGAATGTTATTGAGTTCAGACAGATGTACTCTGTGCTACTACTAATGGTTTCAGGTTTGGCATGTATCACAAACTGTACAGTATACTATGTGTTACCTGATGATAACCATCAAGTTACTAGTAACCATACAAACACCCTGCGACACTACCTCAATGATGAGAACTACTTCACGTCTCATACTCAGTTCATATTCTTACCAGGTAAACATCACCTTTATAGAAATCTGCTGGTCCAAACTGTCTTTAATGTAACACTGCGAGGCATCAGCCCACAGAAAATGTATGATACAAAAATTTATTGCACTACTAAAGCTTATGTTGCTTTTATCAGTTCTGACAATATAAACATTAGTTTCCTTAGCATGGATGGATGTGGATATTCCAAAGCAAATAACTTACACATTGCTTTGAACATTTTTAACTGTTCAAATGTTGCACTATTAAATTGTTTAATTGCTTGTCAGTCTTTTCAATGTGGATTGACAATTATAAATGCTTTTAAAAGTGTGCATTTATTGAATGTTACATCAAGTCATTTAATGATAGCTCATAACTTGACCAGAAGTAACAGTAATATGACAATACATGACTATCATGACATTAGGTATCCCTTATTTAAACACCACGGTATAATGATTTGCTTGGATAAACATTCCGATGATGTTGTAATCAAATTATCAAAGATTACAATGAAGGGAGATAAAGCAATAAAAATTAATTGTTTATCTTCTGACAGTAAAAATATCATTACTTTTATAAGATTAAATTTAAGTGGAATAATGCTCAAAGAAGAAGCCATTATGGTGGAAATACTGAGTGGATTGAATAGTCATGGTAAAACTCGATTGAAAGGTGCTTCAATTACCTTTATTCATTTTCAGGAGTGTGTATTTGAGAATATAAAGAGTACAGTTCAACGCAATGATCTAGCATTATTTATGATTTTAGAAAATCATAACTTCCAACGTTATTTACTTTTGAATTTTGCCATTTCAGGCTGTAATTTTGCAAATATAAGTTCAGTTGCGCTAGTAAGAATACATTTGGATGCAAAAATTGTTTCACCGATTTCTACTCCACTTCTAATAATTAGCAATTCTTCATTTTCTGAAATTCAAGATACTGCATTTGTAATATGGTTAGGAGGCATACACCTAGTGCTACAAGGACCTATAAGTTTTACAAAAATTATGAGCGAAGTGTCCATTATACATGTTGTTAAAGGTACTGTAAATTTGCATGGTGGAATTATTGCATTTTCTTTAAATCAAGCATACTGCTGCATCGTGATTGATTACATAGCCATAGCAGAGAATACTAAACTTGTCATTGAAGCAAATAGTTTTTCAGTGGTGTTTTATACAGAACACATGTTCGTGAATACCAATGTTGATACACTGTGTACATTTCAGTATATCAGAACACAAACAAATATTATACATAAACCATCTCTTCAAATACAGCAATGTAACTACTCCATTTTGCTACAAGATAATAATTGCAAGGTTTGGTCTAACAAGAGATATGCATTTTCACATTGCAACTGGATTAGTGATTCAGTTTTCATACATTTAGATCCCCTTGAGGTAAATCAGTACATTGTACACGCTGTCAACAACTCAAAGGCACTAACGTCAACCATAATTTCAAGTATTTGCTACTGTACAGATAGCCAACATTATAACTGCTCTACTGATGAGCTGGGATCAGTTTATCCTGGACAAACTTATAGCTTAACCTTATTAAATGATTTTATCTCATCAACAATGATTGAAATTGATACTACAGGAAACAGAGCATGCAAAAGCCACAGTATAATAGATCAAACCTTGCTAATTCCTAACACTTGCATAAAGATGGATTACAATATTTTACATAAGAGAGGACGAAGCTGTATTATATATATAAGAGTAGCACTGACTGTACCAATGCTAAGTCATAAGCTTTTCTCTAGAATATTATCCTGGAATTCAATTTCTGCATATAAAGTAAAAATTTCTCCATGCCCCCTAGGTTTTGCACTAAATAAAGTGTTAAAATCCTGTCAGTGTGATCCAATTATAATACCATTTGTAATTTCCACAGATAGTTGCAACATAAATACCCAAACAGTTCAGCGTTCATCAAATAGCTGGATAACAGGAAGAACAAATAAAAATAACAGTCACACTTATCAAGTGTCTACACATTGTCCATTTGACTATTGTGTACCTTATTCCTCACACATCAACCTCTACGATCCTGACTCTCAGTGTCAGTTTAACAGGACTGGTGTGTTGTGTGGAAAATGTAAAGAAGGTCTCAGTACCGTGTTTGGTACTTCTAATTGTAAACACTGTTCCAATTATTATTTGTTTTTAATTTTTCTTTTTTTACTTTTAGGAATTGTGTTAATAATCTTTCTTTTTAGTTACCAGTTTCCTGTATCCGATGTAAGCATAATTTTCTATGCTAATCTAGTGAGTATAAATGGTGCTGTATTTTTCCCAGTTTACAAACAAACAAAGTATGCATATTCAATTATTTCTTTTATTAACCTTGATTTAGGCATTGAAGTATGCTTTTATGATGGTATGGATGATTATGCTAAAATGTGGCTACAACTGATATTTCCCATTTACCTCATCTTCATTTCTACATTACTCATCATAACAAGCCGATTCTCTACTAGAATACAGAGGCTCACTGCACACAGAGCCCTACCAGTTCTTGCTACACTATTCCTATTGTCCTATACAAAGATATTACGTACTGTATCCAGTGTCTTGTTCTCTTATTCCACAATAACTAGTCTTCCCAGTAAAAGCACTACACTGATGTGGTCAGTTGATACAGGAGTTCAACTGTTTGGATTAAACTTCATTGTTCTGTTCATTGTGTGTCTTGTTCTGTTCCTGATACTATTACTATTCAACACAGTCCTAATATTTACAAGAACGCTATCACAATTCAAATTTATAAATCATTTTAAGCCACTACTGGATGTTTATCAAGGTCCATATAAGGACAGATTCTATTATTGGATTGGTTTACAATTACTGTTAAGAGCAATATTTTATGGAATATCAGCTCTTGATAGAAACACTAATATGATGATTGGTATTCTTATAATTGGAGTAGTTGAATGCATGCATGGAGCATATTTCCCATTCAAAAATAAATCAAAGAATTATCAAGAGCTATTGCTACTTTTCAATATACAAACACTTTTTACAGTTTCAATTTACACTACTTCCAACTCAATTGCAGTCAATGTACTGGTTGGTATTGCTGTGGTACAATTTGTGGCATTCCGGGTTTCCCAAACAAATCCGTTTGGAAAAGCTAAAGCAGCAGTTAACAGACTTTTGTTTAACAAGTTGAAATTAGCACAGTATATCAGCTTTACACATACACATGCATCAGTAGCATCTCAACAAGCCTTGAAATTACACAACACAGTTCCTGATGTCACATATAACTTCAAGGAATTTCAAGATCCATTAATTGGATTTGATCGATGATATAAAATACCTCTGAGAGATTATATTTTTCGTAAAATTTAACTTTCCCCACAGTAATATCATTGAATTGCTCACTCCAGTTATTAGATGTTTATTTTACTATATATTATACAAATATATATTCATCGCGTCCACTGGCATGGTTTATTTATTTATTGCACTGTATATTATCAAGACTCACGGTAGTGAGTCACGAGGCCAAGAAGCACAAAGCGCGCGCCTACAATAATAAACACGCGACCACTACTGTGAGTCATTTACATGAGGGATCGATTACGCAATCTTTTAAAATCCGCATGGCGAAATCTCAGGCTTACTAAGATTCCACCTCGAAACCAGGGGCATGTAACCTTTGTATAATGAGTAACTACCACACGAAATGTCAGGCGAATTGTTGTTCCATCGCCCACTAATTTACCATGCGTTAACTTTACTGGCTCCACGTGGGTGGAAAACCATTAAAATACTTATGGCTGTAATATCCGTGGAATGGGAGAATGGGAACTGTGTGCTGTAGGCTTGGATTCTACAAGGTCACACCACGTGATCTCACGTGAATTTTGCTGTGACCAGCAGGAAGGGCTCTTGCATGGTTGCTTTGCACAGTAACTGATTAAGAGAATGCAGGGCGAATGCTGATGAGCTGCCTCAGCATCTGTTGCCTATCCTCCATCTGTGGGGGGCGCCATACCCCACTGCACTGCAAGCTGGAGGCAACAGGTACCCCCTTTCTTGAGTGAACTAACAAGCCTACAACACAGCCCACTGTCACACTAACACTTCTGCAAGCCTGTAAAACGCTTTCTCTGTTAGTGGAGGTATCAGAAGGAATAGGGAGGGCAAAAACGCAAGCTGTCACTCTGATATGGTTCCTGCAGAAGCGGGTAAAGCTTCCCGCTTATTTCCATTAACCGCTCTTTCAATCACGTGCTGGAGTTATTTAGATGCTATACAAGGGCGCCCGCTAATCCGCACGGAACAAGCAGGCGTCGCCTCAAGTTAACACCCTTTAATCTGCGGTTAAATTTGTATTAACTTTACCGGCTCCACGTGGGCGGCAAACCATTAAAATACTTACGGCTGTAATATCCGTGGAATGGGAGAATGGGAACTGTGTGCTGTAGGCTTGGATTCTACAAGGTCACACCGCGTGATCTCACGTGAATTTTGCTGTGACCAGCAGGAGGGGCTCTTGCATGGTTGCTTTGCACAGCAACTGATTAAGAGCATGCAGGGCGAATGCTGATGAGCTGCCTCAGCATCTAGCTTCTGGAAACAAGCTACTCCAAACAAGATCACCTGACAATTCCACTAGTAACTTTTATTTTAACCGGCTTCCTCGCATCTGGAATGCCCTTCCCGTTATCAACTACCAGGACAACCCACTCAAGATAAAGGCAAAACTTTTAGATTATCTGTGGAATCATTTCACTGCCAATTTCACCTCCAACAACACCTGCTCTTTTTCATTTCTATGTCCATGCTCAAAGTGTTCAAAGATCCCTAACTTCAACTCCCTTTAACTGTTAATCAACTACCAGGACAACCCACTCAAGATAAAGGCCAAACTTTTAGATTATCTGTGGAATCATTTCACTGCCAATTTCACCTCCAACAACACCTGCTCTTTTTCATTTCTATGTCCATGCTCAAAGTGTTCAAAGATCCCTAGCTTCAACTCCCTTTAACTGTTAATTCCCCCCCCTTTTAAGTAGGCTGTTGATATTTAACCGGTCATTGCAATTTTTAAAAAAACTTAGAAGAAATCGTGACACAAAAAGGTTTAAGAAACGAAGAAAAAAGTGTGACGTGACCTAGACTCGCACCCACACATTCAGGTTTAGAATACCAACGCTCTACCACTGTACCACCGGTGCTTGCTGGCTACTCTTCTTGTTTTTGTACTATTTAATGTTACAAATATAAAGAAGAAACCAAAGCTGAACCCAAGCTGAACCCGACCCTAACCCTAACGTTAACCTGACGTTTGCCTGTTAAACATAATGATGACTTTCACTGCCTGTATGAAGATAAGTTTTGGGGTGAGTTCGAGGTGAGCTAGGGTTGGCTCGGCTTCACCGGGACGCTCGCTTCGCTCGTTCCAACCCTAGCTCGCCTCGAACTCACCCCAAAACTTACCTTCATACAACTAGTGTGTTTGATACTAGAGTTTTAGGTGACACTTCCAAACAAACGACCGGCTAAATAAATATTTGAACCGTGACCGGTGACCGACTAAATATCCACTTCGTTTTAAGTAATCTTAGACTAGTAAGTAAACTTTGTAGCTAATCACTACTACAATTTAGCTTCCGGCCACTGACACAGGATGTCAGTGGACCATCAGTGTACTGCCATATCTATCATACCAACATCTGCAACTTGTATGTATGTAGGTATATGTACACTGTAAAGTTAATTATTATTATTATTATCTGTTGCCTACCCTCCATCCGTGGGGGCGCCACACCCATATAAGCTAGACTGCTATAGGTAGCAGTCTAGAATTTCCCCCCACGGAATCAAGCCGCAGCACACGAGTAACCATTCACCCATTCAAGCAATTGTGCATTAGCACGATTGTATTTCAGTGAGTATAAAGCTGGGGCCAGCCATGCCGCAATTTATGCCTTGTCAAAGCATTCAGTGACTGCACGGAGGACAGTGTGCTGGTATTATTTTTATTAAATGTACTAGACAGACACAGACAGTGTCTGAAGCGTCCAGGGGACCTGCCCATATAAAATGTTGTCAATCAAGAGTATGCAGCTTGGGCTTGCACAGGGGTAGAGTGTTATTATTATTATTATTATTATTACTAGGACCGGGTCACACATAACCAAGTAAATTTGTTAACATATAAAACAACTTGTATTTGCTTTGTCTAACTGTGATGTATAATAAGTATTGTAGGACCTCCATTATCCGAACATCTGTTTCAGTTCAACATTAAAAGCTTCCAGTTAAGTGAATTTGTTCAAATAAATGAAGCCCATTTGTTTATATAGAGTTATGTTCAACTACTCTAATAAAACATACACATGCTCTAATAGAATGTTCATGTAATGGAAAATACTCTAATAGGTTACACATCCCCAGTGCAGTGGTCCCTTTAATGTTTGGCCATCAATACCCAAATGTTTTGTTATTCAAACAGAAGTGACTGTTCTATTAGAGTACTTTGTTTCAGAGTGTACACTGTATGTTCTATTAGAGTATTTGAATGGAATTCTGTGTATAAATCAATCGGTTTTAACTTCCCATTATTTAATGAATTTAAATAATAGAAAGACCACTGTACAGATAACAAGGGGAAAGCCATGTGCACAGTGTACATACACAAAATACATGGTAATATTATAAAGTTGATGTCACCAGTACCAATACAAAGACACTGAAAGTTCAGTACAACTTCGTAACAATGTTAAAGTATGTTATCAAAATTATAGGGAAACAGAAACACAGAGAAAAACTATCATAAAAAGATTGGGAGTTATCCATCACTTAATTTTATCATATGTGCACACAACAGTCGCACATTGTAAGCTAATAATGGATATTATAGCAATTTATTAAACAGTGGATCCTCAATAATCTGAACAGCACTGTTCTCAAGTTGATAAAAGTAGTAAAATTGTTCAGATTATAAACTATATGTGACCGAATTTGACAAAACAAGGCTTCCACACACATCCAATTTTTTGACTTTAACCAGCTGTAATTTGACTACTCAGCAAGCTATTGGCTTCAACTTTTCACATAGTCCTTCCATAGCATAGTACAATACCAGGTCAAACTTTGAGACTAATGGCTTACTGCTACATCACGTTATGGTACTTCAAAGTCATAAAAGTGGATGTGTGTGGAAACCTTGTTTTGTAAAATTCGGTCACATATACAGAACCCTATTCAAATACTGTAATAGAACAAACACTTGTTCTCAAAATACCCTAATAGAACAGTCATTTCTACTGTTGGGATTAGATTACAGGAGTTTGGGTTAGCGAGGATCTATACTGTCCACATACATTATAAGCTATATGCCAATAGTTTATATGATAGAATCTTAGTATGCACACTACCAACATGGCTACCCACTCCCAAAATGACTAGCTCATTACATTTACATTAGCACTGCTATTGTAGCCATCAGTACTCCAATATAATTGTAAAGTGATAGGTTTATTTGCTATGGTAGCTATAAGCCATGTTCATACACAAATTAATTTCATTCTACGAAGTGTACAGAAAAGTGTATCTACAATAGATTGGTCTTAACCAGTAGTCACACATTCAAACTGCTGCAAGGTATGGTGAAAGTGATCTTTAAATAAGATGCTCAAAGCTATACTACTATCATTCTCTGACATGTGTGCCTATATGCACCAAATGGACAGTACTGATATGTCTAGGAAAGCTGTATACATGAAACACGAACAAGTATTATTTATAAGAAAAACTGCTTGTATCAGTGATTTTACGCACAAACTAACAAATTCACTCTAATTATAAGACGCTGCTTGTATTCATTTATCAATTAGATTATTACAGTCTGCATGAATCTTATGTTTGATACTGTCTGTGAGCTTACATGGAGCCAAGCCCATGGCCACTAGCAAGAGTTCATAATATATAAAGAGAGGAGAGTATCCTACTTCAGTATATAGCCTGTGCATATGCATATCTCGAAGCGATGATGCAATACCTATAGTCACTTTTAATGTGTTAGTTGGTCAGGTATCTACTCAGCATTAAGTTTCAATAACCCTTGTAGATTGCAATAAGCAGTCCACTGATGACATTGTCAACACTGTATGTGTAACTTGATATGACATCCTAAAGAAATCAAAGGTTTACTGTATTACTTCGAGATACACACCCTGTACATGATAACGATAAGTGGGTGTGGCTCACAAAAAATAGATTGTATATAGCAGGACTAAGTTAAAACACTTCAACATAAACTAATTGATCCATCGCACACATGATCCTATCCAGATATTTGATTGCGCATCGGATGATCTAACCCCATGAAAGGGATCAGTGGACAGCTCACTGTGACTGAACACTAAATCTACAAGGCAGACATTTCAGCACAACAAACATTCAGGATACAAATTCATCCTTCTGTCAGCCTACAACATCTGCAACAGTGTAGAGCCAATTTACCAGTAAATTTAATAAAAATTAAATAGTGTGTATTTTGCCAAATTGACAACTGCAAATTGCCTAAATATTATTTTGTTGTTACACAGCATTTACACATGCTTTGAGGTTATGCTATGACATTATCACTTGTCAGCAGAAGTCTACCAAGTAAGTGGGCAAAAGACAATACCAGTTAATCAGTTTTTCCATACCGGTTCACAACACTATTACACATAAAACAAGCGTCAACTCTGTGCTCGGTGTACACAATTAATAATATTATATGGTCAACTTATATAAAGCTAACGTCCCCAATACCATGTACAGTATGACACTGAATAGGACCATTATCAACCCCATCTGCTTTATTCTCAGTAAAACTTAGTAACAATACTACAGTATGCTATAAACATTATAGCATTACAGATGGACCGGCCAACACAACACAGAGTAACATTATTAAAGAAAGATTGAATGATATCCACTACTTAATTTTACTGAATGTACATACAATAATCACATATGTGACCATCTCAGTGAAAACCTGTCTAGTTTGCACAACCTCCAAATATAATTTTTTTTATTTCTCAGCATTATCTGCATAGTCCAAGAAATGGTTCACCAAAGTTTCAGCCTTCTGTGGTGAGTAGTTTTGGAATTACAGTGCTAGAAAGTAGGAAGAACAAGGAAATCAATTTGTACGGTGACTAAACTAAAAATAAACTACAGGCGCTTGCATTCGCAGTCATACCCTGTAACTTCCATTTGGATTAGTCTACAAAGTTGAAATTTGGCTTACAATGTTCACCATGGATTGGCAGACCAACTAAGGTATAGTTTTTGCCTTGCATTCACCTGTGCATAAGGGTATGAAGGTGGTTTTGTTAAAAAAAAAACAAAAAACAGCAATAACTTTGTTTATGTCTACTGCTCTGTAAACAAACTCACGTGACACACAAACCATTGGAAGATTCTAAAACAAAGATGGTGCATAGTTTAATTGATTTGAATCTTCCTTCTTTGAGTACTGGCCCGATAAAAACTTGCATATTTTTTTCTTGTAGCATGTGTAATTTTACGGATTATTTTAAAATTTCTATTTTTTAAATACTCATGCTTGTGCGAACTAGACAGGTATTCGCTGAGACGGTCACATATCGTAAGTCATCATACATACGTACTGTACACAGTCATACATTACAAGCCATATGTAACAACAGACATTTAACTAGAACATAATTATATTAGTATCCTATAGCATACTGTATGTATGCGATATATAGACTATTGTTATGCGAGTAGTTAGCAACAAGTTTATAGTTGTTTGCGAGTGAATCTTTGGGTTTGTTTTGGGACGTGAACAGGCAGCACTGCTATAAGACAGAATCTTAGTACAAACTCCACTAACACTGTTATCATCCACAAATTGAATAGCTCATTACATCTACATTTGCACTGCTATTGTAGTCATTATTACTCAGTTTTAACAATATTGGTTTGAATGCTATAGTAGCTATAAGCCATGTTATCTACAATAGATTTGTCTTGACCAGCAGTCGCACATCTAGTGCTGCAAGCATATGGTAAAAGCAAATGTTCAAAGTATATTATTTATCTTATGACACACGTGTCTGCATCATTAGTGTACAACATGCACAGTACTGATATGTCTACAGAAGCTGCATGAAACACAAACAAGTCATATAAGAACGACTGCTCTATATGAAAAACTATTTCTTGGTGCCCCTTACTCGATCCTGAGCACAGTAAACAGAGTCTTTTATCATAGAAATTTTGTTTTGCTACCTTTTAGCTAAACAATGCTTGTACAGTAGCTACAAATAGTAAGTCACCACTTATGGACTAGTCACTAAATAACAGACCACACAGCGTAGTATCAGTGATTTGACAGTAGTACAAACTTGTAAATTTGGTCCAATAATAAGACTTTTCCCCTACTGACTATTGGCTAAAATCTCGTAAGTGTATTCTAATGCTTTTGCGCATTTTAATACTCAAATGGAATACACTAAAAACTACTTGCAGTAAAGTAATAGTTGGAGTACATTACATAGAACTAACTTCCAAGTAAGAAAACATCGTTGCTTCCACCACAGATACTACACTTACAAAGGATTGGCAACGCGCATAACAACCGTTCGACAATCCTCGTTATGGTCACGTGAGTTGTTACGTAAGTGAGCGCGTCTATTGTCATAGATACGGCTGAGACGACAGCCGTTCCCAGTGCAGTTATTCGTTGTCTACGAGAGGGGGACTACTCTTGCAAAAGATTATTGTAGCGAGTTACGACCGCAGGTCCATTTCGTCATCGCCAATGGATTTATACAAGAGATCCGGTGACTCGGCTGCAGCTGAGCTGTGACGGTGGAATTAACACTGTTGTATCCGAGCTGGAATCTCACCTGAAAGGTCAACGAATGGATTATACTGCTGGTATGTGATATCAATATGATGATGTACTACTAATAAACCATGATAGTGCACCCGGCGGTTGTATGGAGTAAACATCGAGGTAAAATCGATCAATCTGCCTGTATCACTTGTATTCTTGCATACTCAAAGTTTTGATTCCCTGCAGTCTATTTCCTATTGAACACTATCAGATGAGCATATGAAGTTGTTGTGCCTCTACTTGTGAAAGATCCCATGGTTTTTCCCATTTTTCATGGGTACTGCACCCACGAAATCTCTAGTGCCATGAAATTCTAATATGCATATGCATTTCATGGCCTATGAAACAAATCATGAAATGACTTTTCATATTACATTCACGATTTAACTTTGATGGCATGGCTGTCATAAACTTTTCATGGTGTAGTGCTCTGGTATAGTGCATTAACTACATACAGTATGTGTCTGCCTTGGTTGAGAGGTCAGCAACCAAGTAATTAGCTGGAGTGAAAGATTTCAGATTTCAAGAATTGACGTACAAGATTTAGAGCTTGTTGCTGACCCCTCAGCACTGAGTAGTTGCAACTGATCACACAAGCTGTGATAGATGCGATTGTAATGCTGTGTCAATTTCATTATCCTCCCGAACTAGTGATTTTTCTGTAACTATGAAATCAATTCTAAGAGGGAATTCAACAAATCCATCTATGACATGTCTACATTTCATGGCTGTTCCTTAAGAGTACGTGGTTATATTGATCTGAATAATATGTCAGGTTTCATAACAGAGTAACAGCATCTTAAACAGCAATTTGTATTATTGTTACAACAATATATAACCACTGTTTGTCACTTT
This sequence comes from Dysidea avara, assembly GCF_963678975.1. Classification (NCBI taxonomy): domain Eukaryota; kingdom Metazoa; phylum Porifera; class Demospongiae; order Dictyoceratida; family Dysideidae; genus Dysidea; species Dysidea avara. Next base: position 47,404,590 of record NC_089273.1, read on the forward strand.
TCTAGCATTTTTTACAGTCTACAAAAGGGTGGAAACATGCTATCAACAATAGTTGGTATGTGGTTGTGCTATTCAGTATACTGTGCTTATTTTGTACTGATACAGAGTCTGAACTGCAGTGGACAATACTGAACATGATGTGCCGAGGTAGTATCAGGCAAACTCATTTCAGTTCATGGCTACTAAATAACAGTTATTGTATTTGTCTATAATGTATGGTGTGTGTGTACGTTTTGTTCATGATTGATACTGGCGACACCAGGTTTGTATGCTACCTTCAGTGTGACATGGGTACATCAATTCGATATCCAGTGGACCAACTATATCAATGTAGGCTCTTGATTGACTACTGTATGCACCAATATAAACTACGTTGATGTCTCACATATAGTGTGCTTCACTACTAGCAGCTTCATTTTGCTTCCACTACTGTCTCCCTCACTGCGTCTAGATAAAATGACCATCTCAACCAAGTGGTGGATGGCTATACACCAGTGACTGTGACTTCAGGGCAATACATTGAGCTGCTGGATCACATGTATTGATGGCTAATGCCACATCTGAATTTGAGCTCATGCATGTTTGCATTCCATTACCATAACATTAAGCTCTCTTTTGCTGTATAGTAACTTGCTGTTTCTTCTCCCACTACTACGACAAAACTCCACAAATCAACATAACGAAATGACTTCAAAATGAGCTTCAAATCACAACTTAGGAAATAATTTTAGCCTCTATGAAACAAAGCAGTACACTTTACTAATGGTTTCAAGTATTCTCTTATAAATTGTGTTCAACAAAGCGGTTGTGTTTCTTTGTAAAAACTCCACAAGTGTGCATAGCCATGAGTTTTGGAACTTCTTTACACGCTAGGTTGATGTTTTAGGGTGTGTTACGCTATTTTCCTTTATCAGTTACTCACCTAGTAGTGCTGGGCTCTTTTGAAGAAGGTTGTACGTCAATAGAGATAACTACCCGTGCTACGGAAGAAGAAACTAATAATCTTGTGCGTCTAGTAACCGGGCAGAGGGCGCGTAAAGACCATAACGAGGATTGGATATGACGTCACTATTGTATTGATCGCGCGTTGCCAATCCTTTGTAAGTATAGTATCTGTGCTTCCACCAATAATAGTGCTTTCCCTCATAGGAGACAAGGAGTCAGGCGCCTGGTTTAACGCGCAGGCGGCGCAGCGCATTTGAATTGGTTGCTATGAGCTACAAACCGGCCTTACTAGTTTCTGGGCACGCAAATAGGTTTTACGAGTGGTAACTAACGAGTTACTGGTTGTCAGGCACTGAAAAGGATGGCGTTATATGGAAAACTGTATTCAATAACGAAGGCACGGAAGAAAAAATCCCTTTTTATTTTTCCTGTTTTACTACCGTCTAACACAATCCCGGTGAGCATTTGTGTGTGTGCTAAGTAGTTTCGCTGTACATTAATTAATTAATTAATTAATTATGACGTCACTTATTATTATTATTATTACTTGGTTATGTAATTATTATTATAATGCTTTACAGTGTACGATACAAATAGGGATATGATTACAAAGACGGAAATTAGTTAGGAATACACTGAAGGTCTACTAGCATAGCTAGTAGCCTAAAAAGTTTAAAACTAAAAGTAGGTGTAATTACAATTAATTATATAGGGGTGTGTGCGGTGTATGCATACATTTACAGCAAGGACATGAGTAATGATATGTACAAGGGTTAGAAGAATCAAAATTTTCTAAGAAGTGATTATAAAATATTGATTTTAGTTGACGTTTGAGAGAAGCAACTGAAGATTCAATGTTTAACGGGGGAAGAGAATTCCACAAACGAGGTAGTCTACAAAAATAAAAATGTCTGTCACGGTTGTTAAATTGTCTAACATGTTGTAATTTATTGTGGGTAGAAGATCTGGTTGAACTGCAGGAGAAAATCACAAAGTCAGTAATGTTGAAATTTGCAGTAGGATTCTTGAGACTTTTAATAAAAAATAAAATATCAGCTAGTTCATATCTCATATCAGCTAGTTACTTTCAATCAAGCCATTAGGTAAACCATTCCTCTCTCTCTAGAAGCTAAAATGAACGGAGAGGGTGGTAGTGTCAGGATGATCACTGAAGCAGGTATGGTGGTATCAGCACAGCATGCTGTAAGGTGATAAATGATAAAATGCATGTGAAGTCTTGATATGTGTCTGCATGTGGTTAGCGTTATCCATTGCCAGCACATGTAGAAGTAACAGAATTTGGCCGGTTATAATCTGCATTGTCCACCTTGCAGCTCCTCTCTGTACCGTTCTTATAGATAATATCTTTAAGCAAAAATTAATGTGGATCCAACATGCATCATGTAAGAGACAAATATATACTATAAGAACCATAGAGCTAGTAGCTTCCTTCTAAGGGTTCTGGTTACAATTCCCTAAACATTGCATATGTATACTGAACTCTTGAGGTAGCTAAGCTAACATCCGGAATTAGCAAGAGGGCAAAGTAGTCAGATACACAAATGGACAGAATTAGGTGCTGCCACAGTCCATTTAGTGACTACTACCCACGTTTGCCCAAATGGCTTAAACTCCTTCAAGGTCATTTCTGAACAAATTCATACTGCAGTGTAGGCCGAGGTGTAGGCTGACTGAGTCATGCAGGCACACAAGCCTCACCATTTGGTGAGGCTACAGGCATAGTATGGCACAGACTTTCCAGACTCAGCTGAGCTGGTTCATGTAAATCCAGGTACCTATATATGCATGTGGTGGCACAATGATGTCTTCAGGCCCGAGGAAAACAGAAAAGTGATTCTCTAGTCAAGGATAGCCCTATAGCCATGCTCTGTAGCTAACAGTTTCTTCTCTACATGGTGGGCATTATATCTTACTTGCGGTGGATGTACCATAACTGTATTTGAAGCTATTACACCATGCATACACAAGAGTGGACAACATGATCAATACAGATATCTCTGCATGTTAGACAGACCTCCTATTAATCAAGGCGGTCTAGATCTGAATGGCCTATAGGCTCTATACTGAACATCGTTGTGCTCCCCCAGCTGAAATGGACATACACTGGCAAGAACACTATGGTATCTTTTGAATTCCACAAGACATGTGAACGGAATATGGCAGCGCTGTATCCCTGAGTAAAGTACAGTGTGGTAACTTTCTGTGTAAAGTTGCAGATGTTGACTGATTGATATCAATGAACATCAGTGAATACGCATATACATCGCATTATGCTATATGTCTATTCCCCATAAGACAAGGTTCACAACTGTGCATTGAAGTGGGGTGGATGAGCCAGAGGATCCCCAGCCATTAGGGAAAACCCCGGTTGGAAATTTCCACTGTTCAGCCGTTCCAGCAGTGCACCTCACTCTAAAAAGCTGTTGTGATAGCCTGTGATGCTTTAGTTTAGCAAAACAGTTACAGGAAATATCACGCCTTCCTTTACTATCTCTGAAGTTTTCCAACTGAGCCAATTGATTGGACCGATAACCTCAGTAGCTGCATGGGCAATGAACAGCCCAAAGTAGAGAAGACCATCATGATTATGATGAATGTGTACAACAATAACAACAACAAAAAAAGAGACAGGTATGTGAATCCTCGGACTAACATGTGACCACAGATCTGATCTACACAGTAGTCAGTTGTGGGCATGGCAAGGAAAGAAAAAGTGTAACTACATGCGTACATACATACATACATACATTATAAGAAAAAGCCCTATAAGGTAACTACAAAATCTAGTTCAATCAGTCTGGGTCGATAGTCCATTCTTTACAGTTCTTCCCAAAAAGATCCTCTGAGATGCAGAAATTGATGCCCAGGCCATTTCATTCAAAACAGCTCTAACACTGGCTTTTGAAAACAATAAATCTTGATCCGTGAAAAAAACTACATCTTTAAGTGCATTGACTGGATCAGGAAGGTAGTGACACAAGACGCTAACTTCAACAGTACTGTAATAATTAGCGATATTCAAACGGTCCAACTCTGCAAGCAGCTGCAAATATTCAGGCTTTTGCTGCTTTCGACAGTGAGCAGACTCAAGGTGCTGTCGTGAGTCAAGAGGACAGGTTAATTCAATAATACCCATCAAAGAAGAATGGGAATTATAGAGAATGAGGTCAGGACGATAAGGTGTGATCAACACTGTTGAAGGAATGATTTCCTGTGACGATTCATTAAAGCGAAAACCGTTTAAGTCAGCATACACACTGACATCTTGGTGATCAGCAAAAAGGGTCGTAAACTTGGAGACTATGCAAAACTTGATTGTGACGATAAGTGTACCTCTGTTGAGATAGTGCCATTGGGCAGCCACCTAGAATATGGGCTGTAGTTGGCCGGATCGAGTCACACAAGGTACATTTGGCATTACCGTAGATACTCTGTATGTGCCAACGATGTAAGTTGACTGCAATTAGTTCTCACCATGTAGAACAATTTGACGCTTCCTGATAACGTGACAAAACGCACACTTGACAACGGCTACTACAGCACTGACTATTACACAAGGCCAAACTGATCATGAAAAATTCGAAGCGCACTATTTTATGTGCTGCCCACACCAATTTTGAGTTATCTAGACTAGCTAGTTAGGGCACGCTCCGTATAGCTGCATCATGTTGGTGCTGATCACTGCCGGGACCAGTAGTGCTTCGAGCGAGGCTTCGAGTGCATTAACTAGAGTTGCAACTTTGTAAAGCCTGAACAACGTTAGTCTAGGTGCATCAACAACAGTAGCTAGGCAATCTGATAGCTTGAGCTGTTTGTACGCTGAGACACTTTGCTGTGTTCTATGGATTTCCGCATTTGTTCGTGCATTAGATGGCACATGTTGTCATCTGACCCTCACTGAACAACACCACACTATTTTGTACTATTTTAATTCTGTAATGGTGTTCAATAATATTAACAAGTTATCACAAGCTGTGTTAGCCGTGTACAGCTGCCTTAGCGAGTAACATTGTACAATATTACTGATGAGTACAATAAAGAGTGTTTAGGGTCGCCTGTCAGTTTCGGGAGACCAGTTCCTGACTATATAGTATCAAAACACGTTATCCACTAGGCTCACTGAAATTGGGTAGATTACACGCAAAAATATAGAATCATTTGTTTTTGGAGCTGAGACAATCACACTGCCAAATTGAGAACTTGACATCTTTCTGAGATGCATATGGGCACGCTGCACCCAACTATAGCTGAGATACCAGGGGTATACTGCACCCAACAACCAAATAACACGCTTCAAGATGGGAATGCTGCACCCCCAACAATAGCTGAGATACACATGTTGTATTGAAGTTGGGATGGGAGTACTGTACACAACAACCGAATAACACACAAGATGGGCACGCTGTACCCAGTACGTAGCTGAGAGATAAATGTTTCTCTACTGGAGTTGAGATGGGTATGCTGCATCCCATGGAGCATTGTCTATTGGAGTTGAGATAGGTGCACTGCACCTGATAGAATTTTGGTTTTGTTTTGGTATTGGAGCTGAGATAGGCACGCTGCACCAGTAATTGAGATAACAAGTAAAGTTGATAGGGGTGTGCTGCAACCTGTGGGATAGGAACCCAATTATCCATGAGCTGAAGTGGGTGTGCTACAACCCAAGGGTGTGAGTACAGTGCTACCCCTCAAGTAGTTAAGAATACTTTATCCATGACTGGCGTAGCATGCGGCATCCATTATCCTGACAAGTGCTGGGATGGGCACGCTGCACTCAATATTCAAAATAAACACATTGTGCATACAAACACATTTTCCATCTGGCATCCGATACCAAAATATAAATTGGAGTGGAGTAGGAACACATAATCATGAGCACACCACACCAAATTACCGCGATATGAACATGTTGTCCATGAGGCGTGATACCCTATACCGAAATAAGAAAGCTTCATCTACGAACTGAGACAGCTACACAGGGAACACACTATCTTCCCTAACTGGCCCGACATCTGAAACAGGGACCCATCATCCACCACGGCTGACATAACTGTATAAATGATGGAGGAGGTGGTCATATCCAAGCTGATAAATGTCCTCATTCCTTCAGCAGCTTCCTAATTGATAGAACGGAAGGGGGGTAGGAAGTTACACACCAAGTGGTGGAGAAATTCCCCCCCAACCATTCACAACTCCTTGAACAAGGGAACCAAAACCAGGGGCATACTGAGGGGGTTTTCAGGAGTGTCAGGAAACTCTTGGGTTCTACACACTACTTGAAACATTAAGAAATTGAAATTTCAGGTTTCCAGAATCTGAAATCTATCATGGGACAGGATGCTTTTTAAACTTGAAACACATTGCTCTATTGATGGTTAACACATGTAATAGAGAAGTTGAGTTATTAAAAACTACCATTACATTAATATTGTAGAAATCATTGTTTTAGAAGCTCTGCTCACATTTAGTTAGACTTTCAAGGTTTGAAAAGTACGCAAAAATGGTCACAATCAATGGCTGCAATGATTACAATGTAAATCAATTTCAATTTAATTTAAATTTATCATCCTTATGTAACTTAATTGTGTTAAAATAATTTTATCTAGGATTACAACAACTATACGAAGTCAGATTTATTCACTGAAGAAGTTACTATGAGTGACAACGGTTTCTATTATAAAGTAAGAGGAATGATGTATATTACAAGAATGTTAAGAATACCTACATATACATATTCATAATAACGTTTAATGACTTGAAGTTCTCTGTACACTGTTAACTGAAGTGTTATGGTAGTATTTAGTGGTGCTATTTTTGATAAAACACATCATTTATAGGTGCTACCACAGCACATCAGTTTTAACAGTGTACATGTGACTGGATCTGCAAGCATCTGACATTGTTAGTAAACAGATATTATTGAAGCATCAATGTGCACACCTTGTCACAGACTAACATTATAGCTAGCAATTGTTTGCTTTAGCTAGATCTTTTGTTTAATTTATAAAGCAATGGCTGCTTGTTGATTTTTAGACTGCATGCAACTCTAGTAGATAATGGCAGTGAGTGGGATATTAATAGCATTCAGAAGTGGAAGAGCAACACATTGAAAGGCAAAAAGCTTAATATCACTTTCTCTAATCATGAGATTCTGATAGTTGAATACACTTTAAATGCCATAATGTACCTATTCAACACTGCTGAGAGGTTAGTGCTAAGTCCACCTGCTCAAGTCAGTTGAGAATACGTATATGGAAATACCTTAAATACCATTCAAACATTTGACAGTTTTGTACAAAAAAACAACTCTAGCTGTAAAACATATCTAATCCAAAACAGCCAAGCTGTAAAAAAAGAGTGCGGCCCTCCAAAAGGCTATGCTGAAAAAAGATGTGAAATCCAAGGTGGCGGCCAAGAAATGGCTGTGATGGTAGCCCTCCCACATTATATACTCTTGATGGTAGGTTAATGGTAAAAATTTTAATAATGACAATTCAGGTGAATTTGGTATGGAATGCCGTTGTGGACAAAAAAATCCAATTTTAAGTTCTATATATCAATGTTTAAGTATCATATGTGACTGTCTCTGGGAAAACCGGTCTTATCGCCCATTTAAAAGTATCGAGAAACGTCGGTTTTAAATATTCTGTGTGTTGTAGCTGGCCAATGGTGGTAGCTACGCATACCAAATTTTCACACGTTTCACAACAATTTCTTACCTTCCTGATCATCCACTGAAGAAGTAGTCAACAGCTGAGTTTCCCGCCATTTTAGATAGTTTTTAAACCGAGGTTGTCTGTATCAGGCGAGCTCCAGAAGGGGTGGGAGGCGGGGGCTCCAGAAGGGGTGGGAGGCGGGGGCTCCAGAAGGGGTGGGAGGCGGGGGCCCTGGAAGGCGGGCAAGATGGTGTTCAAAAATTGAAAAGAGACGTGCTAGGATGAATTAGGCCAAGTTATAGGCCATTCAGGGCTCAGAACTGGCTAAAATGAAAGGAAATTTACAGCACAGGTCATTGTCCAACACCACAGAGCTGTACAGCCACACACAGCCATCTCCTGGTCGGCCAGGGCTCCATCAAGACCCCAGACCACTCGTACGGCTCGCCACTGTGCTCTAGAAAAGCAGCCAGCAAAAGCAGACCACTTTACTCTGGTCGACTGTGGCAGTGAAACTTGATAGTGCATTCATTAAGCTTTGTGTTTGTATAAAAACATCAAACTTCCTGTCTTGGGCGATAAGAACGGTTTTCGTAGATCCAGTCACAATTTGTATATAGGTAAGCAATTATTGCTACCACAGGTCTGTAATTTAATTGCTTAGAAGGTGTCTATGCCAATTTGCTTGTTGATCTGTATGCAGCCCTGTAAAGCATGTTTACCTCCCTCCCTCCACTTTGGAACACCCTCAAAAATCAAATTATTACATCACCAGACTTAGACAAATTCAAAGCACTTCTAGAAAATTACTTATTTAACTAATCAGTTACATATTTACATGCAGTGGCATAGCCAGGAAAATGTTTTTACCGAGGCAAAGTTTATTCATTTAAATAATTGAGAAGGTCAGCTTCTGACGCAACTGATTCACACAAACTTTCAAGATTGGGTGGTACAGCATTTGCAGGTTGAATCTCTGTTTGGATGGAAGAAATTGTTTCAGAAGACTTTGAGCATTTTCTACATATCATAAGTATCCAGCTTAGTTAATACTACAGTATATGCATACCATGCTTCAATTTTTAGACTAGTGTAATTGCACTCAACATAAAAACTGAATCAGACTACTCCGGAGATATTTTGAATGGTCAGGCCATCGTGGACTGCAATGGTAGTCATAGTCATGCACACTACTTTTTCAGCATTGATTTGCTGCGATATTTTAAGTCAAAGCTTATCTCTTTGATGTGATGTTCAACTGCATGCACTAATTATGTCAAGCTAGTGAGTCTAGGGGCCTGCTCCCTTAAGGAAATTTTTGAAAATATATGCTTTGAAATGGCATGTGGAGGCTATTTTTTTATTGTAACTGCTAATATGTGATATAGCTATGCATGATCAACTGATTAACATAAATGTAAATGATTTAGACCAAGCAGTGTAATGAGAACAGTGGCTATAATCTGTACTGAATGTTATATTACGATGACTGCTCTATTAGAGTATCTCGATCTTTTTACAAACTCAAGTAGCTGAAAAGTGATCCATTCAATGCTGGACTGTGTCACCAAGGGTTCTGGCCCTGCTTAGTACTACAGCCATAGATACTTTTGTGTGTGGTACAGTAATGCTGTCTAGTAATGTTTGAGTAGAAAATCCTCAGGCCTGCTCAGCCTGTTCAGTTGAGCATTTTTTTACCGAGGCAGCTGCCTCGGTTGCCTCAATGGTAGCTACGCCACTGACATGTACCATAATACTCAATTCTGAGTCCTGTACATTACAAATAATAAATAAATAAATATTATAGTATTTTTGTTACCATGGTTACCTGGAACATAGCTAGTATTATTCTTGTGTTGTGCAATGTGTGGGGTTTGTCATATAACATTTTTGCATTACTGATGATACTGCTTGCATTGCCATCTGCCTGACGTACAATTTTCCCATAAGTACATAAGCAAAGATTGGCATAAAAATCTTCCCTTTAGAGTAAAAGGGTAGCATAGTGTAAAATCTTTCCTTTAGACCAAAATGCAATGTACCATTTAAAATTAATACTCTATTGTGTGCAGTCAAAGAAGTTGTAGCAACTCATGATGAGCATATGCACCTTACTATTCAGGGGCGGATCCAGGCAGTGGATTTGTGGGCTGAAGCCCCCCCCCCCCCCCCTTCACTTTTAGGCTTTACTTGATCAATATGCTGAGGATTATAATGAAATTTTGTCTTAGCATAATTATATGATCACTAATAATACAAATATTCATAAACCCACCTTATAAACATCTTTCCAAGGTATTATGCTAAAGTTTATGTAACAAGGACCCGGATCAGCATCGGAGGTTTACAAGATTGAGACACTTAGAGCAGTCACAAAACTGCTCTAGTAGAACATTCACTGGAAGCATATAGTTGGTTCTGTTATGGAATTTTTACAAATCTTCCTGCACCTATGCATGCAGTGAAGTGCATTGGTCTTTTTAAAAGGCTTGATTCATCTACTTGTGTAGTTTATATGCATGGCAAGACTTAATTCAGATACACAATTTCGATTGAAAATGCTCTCAAATTCAATCTTGAATTTCACTTTCAACATTATTATTCTAACAATGCACCTATTGTTGTGCAATTGTGAGAGGGTGCATCATGTGCTTGGTTGTCTGTACCTACCCAAACTTTACAAAATGCTTCAGAGAGCCGTACCTATAATCTAAAGGCAGTATATAAAATATCTACTGCCAGAAAAATGTGGAAATGTCTCCAAATTGCAGTATTTTAGCATCTATTTTTCAGAAATTTCCTGGGGGACATGCCCCTCAGGAAACCCCTCCCCCCGGGCATGTCCTGGATCAGCAGGGGCGGATCTAGGATTTACAAAAGGGGGTGGCTAACTCAAGGTACTAATCTCTTGGGTGGAGGTGTGCTTCTGCTAAAATACTGCAATTTGAAGACATTTCCACATTTTTCTGGCAGTAGATATTTTATATACTGCCTTTAGATTATAGGTACGGTTCTCTGAAGCATTTTGTAAAGTTTGGGTAGGTACAAACAACCAAGCACATGATGCACCCTCTCACAATTGCACAACGATAGGTGCATGTTAGAATAATAAAGTTGAAAGTGAAATTTGAACAATACAAGATTGAATTTGAGAGCATTTTCAATGGAAATTGTGTATCTGAATTAAGTCTTGCCATGCATATTAACTACACAAGTAGATGAATCAAGCCTTTTAAAAAGACCAATGCACTTCACTGCATGCATAGGTGCAGGCAGATTTGTAAAAATTCCATAACAGAACCAACTATATGCTTCCAGTGAATGTTCTACTAGAGCAGTTTTGTGACTGCTCTAAGTGTCTCAATCTTGTAAACCTCCGATGCTGATCCGGGTCCTTGTTACATAAACTTTAGCATAATACCTTGGAAAGATGTTTATAAGGTGGGTTTATGAGTATTAATTTTGTATTATTAGTGATCATATAATTATGCTAAGACAAAATTTCATTATAATCCTCAGCATATTGATCAAGTAAAGCCTAAAAGTGAAGGGGGGGGGGGGGGGGGGCTTCAGTCCCCAAAGCTCCCCCCCCCCATGCTCATCATGAGTTGCTACAACTTCTTTGACTGCACACAATAGAGTATTATTTTTAAAGGGTACATTGTATTTTGATCTAAAGGAAAGATTTTACACTATGCTACCCTTTTACTCTAAAGGGAAGATTTTTATGCCAATCTTTGCTTTATGTACTTATTGGGAAAATTGTACGCCAGACAGATGGCAATGCAAGCAGTATCATCAATAATGCAAAAATGTTATATGCCAAACCCCACACATTGCACAACACAAGAATAATACTAGCCAAGTTCCCAATAACCATGGTAACAAAAATACTTATTTATTCATTATTCTTGTTCTTAGATCAAAATATTTCAAGGGTAAAATTTTTGCTGATAACACCCAAAACCGCAAAATCAGCTAAAATTGTTGTGGTGGACTGGTGATGCCACAACCCAATGAGTGATTTTGCATGATGGTTGTATGGCTTCTTGTATGGAGGTATGTGTGTGTAGCTTTGGCTACCTGGCCCAAAAAGTTGGGGGGCCAAAACATGCTTTTGAAAATTGTGTGTGGATCCGGCCCCCCTGCTCCTGTTGGTTCCTACGCCCTTGCTTGAAAGTGAAAAATGACCAAAAAGGTGGACTAGTGAATGGACAATTGACAGCTGAAGCAAAAAATTAACAAAAAGTTGGACTAGTGAAATGAACAATTGAGAGTTGAAGTGAAAAGTTGGACTATTGAAATGGACAGTTGAGAGTTGATTTAAAAGTGAACAAATAATTGGAATATTGAAATGGACAATTGAGAGTTGAAGTGAAAAGTGAACAAAAAGTTGAACTATTGGAATGGACAGCTGAGAGTTGAATTGAAAAGTGAACAAAAAGTTGGACTATTGAAATGGACAATTGAGAGTTGAAGTGAAAAGTGAACAAAAAGTTGGACTACTGAAATGGACAATTGAGAGTTGAAGTGAAAAGTGAACAAAAAGTTGAACTATTGAAATGAACAATTGAGAGTTGAAGTGAAAAGTAAACAAAAAGTTGGACTATTGAAATGGACAATTGAGAGTTGAAGTGAAAAATGAACAAAAAGTTGGACTATTGAAATGAACAATTGAGAGTTGAAGTGAAAAGTGAACAAAAAGTTGGACTATTGAAATGAACAATTGAGAGTTGAAGTGAAAAATGAACAAAAAGTTTCCCTAATGAAATGGACTATTAGTGTAACACTTTTGAAGTAAAAATGGACATTCATGATAGACAATTTATAGTTAAAGCAGTAGTATACATGTAGTAAAATGGACATGCACAGTGTGCACACTGACACACAATAATATATAATACTTAAACATTGATATATAGAACTTAAAATTGGGTTTTTGTCCACAACGGCATTCCATAATTTGGTGCCGCTTGGTCTTGGCACAAAATTCACCTGAATTGTTGCTATTAAAATTTTTACCATTAACCTACCATCACAGCCATTTCTTGGCCGCCACCTTGGATTTCACATCTTTTTTCACCATAACCTTTTGGAGGGCCGCACTCTTTTTTTTACAGCTTGGCTGTTTTGGATTAGGTTTCATTTCTTTTTGTATTTGTGTATCCCAAAGCTGGCCTATGGCCGACTTTGGGGCTTCTTATTCTATCTTTTTTTCTTTACCACAGGATGAAGACAAAGATGAAGTAGACTTTAAATACTTAAACTAATTCTGATTTCATCACTAAATGTACAAATTATATATATATACATAAATTTATTACATGTCAATTATTCTCTATAACAGATAACTTGTTTGCAGCTGATCTCTCTACTGGGTGACTTGAAATGTGGCTGAAGTCTCTACAGGGTGATTTGCTTTTAGATGAACTCTTTACAGGATCTCTCTACAGAGTGACTTTTTCTAGCTGAACTATCTGCAGGGTGATTTTTTTGTAACTGAACTCTCTACAAGGTTATCCTTCTAGCTGATCTCTCTGCAGGTTGATTTGTTTGTAGATGAACTCTCTAAAGAGTGATTTGCTTGTAGCTGAACTCCTTACATTGTGTCTAGTTTCTAGCTGATCTCTCTACAGGGTGATTTTTTGTAGCTGAACTCTCTACATGGTGATTAGTTTCTAGTTGATCTCTCTACAGGTTGATTTGTTTGTATCTGATCTCTCTGCAGGTTGATTTGTTTGCAGCTGATCTCTCTACAGAGTAATTTGTTTGTAGCTGAACTCCCTACAAGGTGATTTGTTTGTAGCTGATCTCTCTGCAGGTTGATTTATTTTAGCTGAACTCTCTACAGGGTGATTTGCTTGTAGCTGAACTCCTTACAATGTGTCTAGTTTCTAGCTGATGTCTCTACAAGGTGATTTTTTGTAGCTGAACTTTCTACAGGGTGATTTGTTTCTGGCTTATATATATCTCTCTACAGGTTGATTTGTGTGTGACTGATCTCTCTACAAGTTGATTTGTTTGTTGCTAATCTCTCTGCAGGTCAATTTGTTTCTAGCTGATCTCTCTACAAGTTGATTTGTTTGTTGCTGATCGCTCTACAGGGCAATTTGTTTGTAGCTGAACTCTCTCCACAGTGACTTGTGTGTAGCTGAATTCTGTAGAGAATTACTTAATTGTAGCCGAACTCTCTGCGGGGTGCATGACATGTTTATAGCTGAACTCTCTTTAGTGTGACTTGTTATATACAGTGACAATACAGAAAATAAACTACAGGTGCTTAATAAAACAGTCATAACATATGATTGCAGTTCTCTACCAAGATGTAAATTATACAATTGGGTTCTCATATATGTTCTGAATCTCTACAGTGATATTTGTAGCTTAACTCTCCACAACGTGACTTTCTTCTAGCCTAACTGTCTATAAGAGTAACTGTTTGTAGCTGAACTCCCTAAAGAATAACTTGCAATGTAATAGAACCCTATAATTGAGTAAGTCATAAACTAGCTGAATGCTCTATTAGGGTGACTGTTCTATTAGAGTATCTCGATCTCGCATTTGCTACACAGAGTTGGCTTTCGAATCATAACTCAGTGGTTTGTAATTCGATTCTTCTGTACTACTGCAAGAACTTTGTAGGATGCGTATTCCAGCTACATACCGATTTTCAGCTCACTATTTTACGCGGTTTGCTAGGTAGACGTGCAAATTATTGGCATTTTTATTCACGAATCTCGATCGCGCAATTGTTACACACCTTCGGTTTCGTTTCATTTTATTTATTAATGCTTTACAGCACAAGTGCTGAAGGTCTGTAGGACACCTGGCCCTACAGCCTGCTCAAAGACTTTAGCTACTTAAGATGTGTTTGAAAAGTTAGAGAAAGGAGAAAAAAAATCCATGACTGGACCTAGGTAGCCTCGAACCTACAGCCATCCGATTTACGCTCGAACGCTTACAGGAGTCAACCAGGTCGTCAGGATGTTTTCTCCTTGTTATTTTCATGTAATTATATCCATAGGAATTCTAGAGAGTAAATCATTATCTCTAAGTACCCCGTTCAGCTACAAGCAAATCATCCTGTAGTGGGTTCAGCTAAAACAAATCAACCTGCAGAGAGATCAGCTACAAACAAATCACTTTGTAGAAAGATCAGCTACAAACAAATCATTTTGTAGAAAGATCAGCTACAAACAAATCACCCTGTAGAGAGATCAGCTAGAAACTAGACACAATGTAAGGAGTTCAGCTACAAGCAAATCATCCTGTAGAGAGTTCAGCTAAAACAAATCAACCTGCAGAGAGATCAGCTGCCTTATAGAGAGTTCAGCTACAAAAAAATTATCCTGTAGAGAGTTCAGCTACAAACAAATCAACCTGTACAGAGATCAGCTACAAACAAATCACCTTATACAGAGTTCAGCTACAAACAATCACCGTGTAGAGACATCAGCTAGAAACTAGACACAATGTAAGGAGTTCAGCTAAAACAAATCAACCTGCAGAGAGATCAGCTAGAAACTAGTCACAATGTAAGGAGTTCAACTACAAGCAAATCACTCAGTAGAGCGATCAGCTAGAAACAAATCACCCTGTAGAGAGTTCAGCTACAAAAAAATCACCCTGTAGAGACAACAGCTAGAAACTAGTCACAATGTAAGGAGTTAAGCTACAAGCAAATCACCCTGTAGAGAGTTCAACTAAAACAAATAAACCTGCAGAGAGATCAGCTACAAACAAATCACCTTATAGAAAGTTCAGCTACAAACAAATTACCCTGTAGAGAGATCGGCTACAAACAAATCACCCTGTAGAGAGTTCAGCTACAAACAAATCAACCTGCAGAGAGATCAGCTACAAACAAATCACCTTGTAGAGAGATCGGCTACAAACAAATCACCCTGTAGAGAGATCAGCTAGTAGCTAGAAACTAGACACAATGTAAGGGGTTCAGCTACAAGCAAATCACCCTTTATTGAGTTCAGCTACAAACAAATCAACCTGCAGTGAGATCACCTACAAAAAAAGCACCTTGTATTGACTTCAACAAATTACCCTGTAGAGAAATCAGCTAAAAAAATTCACCTTGTAGAGAGTTCAGCAACAAAGAAACCACCATGTAGAGAGTTCAGCTACAAACAAATCAGCCTGTAGAAAATTCAGTTACAAACAAATTGCCCAGTAGAAAGATCAGCTAGAAGAAGTTACCTTGTAGAGAGCTCAGCTATGAAGAAACCATTCTGTAAAGAGTTCAGTTGCAAACAAATCACCCTTTAGAGAATTCAGCTACAAACAAATCACCCTATAGAGAGTCAGCTAGAAGAAGTTACCTTGTAGACAGTTCAGCTACAAACAATTCACCCTGTACAGAGATCAGTTAGAAGAAGTTTCCTTGTAGAAAGTTCAGCAACAAACAAATCACCCTGTAGAAAGATCAGCTAGAAGAAGTTACCTTGTAGAGAGTTCAGCTACAAAGAAATCATTCTGTAAAGAGCTCAGCTGCAAACAAATCACCTGTACAGAATTCAGCTACAAACAAATCACCCTGTAGATAGTTCAGTTACAAACACATTACCCTGTAGAGAGATCAGCTAGAAGAAGAGTTACCTTGTAGATAGTTCTGCTGCAAACAATTCACCCTGTAAAAAGATCAGCTAGAAGACGTCACCTTGTAGAGTGTTACGTTACAAAGAAACCACCATGCAGAGAGTTCTGTAATAAATATATGTATTACATATATAATTTGTAAATTTACTGATAAATTCAGAAATATTTAAAGTATTTAACATCTGCTTCATCTTTTGTTCTTCCTGTGGTAAAGAAAAAAGATAGGTTAAAAAAGCCCCAAAGCCGGCCATAGGCCGGTTTTGGGGTATACAAATACAAAAAGAAGTGAAATCTAATCCAAAACAGCCAAGCTGTAAAAAAAGTGTGCGGCCCTCAAAAAGGCTATGGTGAAAAAAGATGTGAAATCCAAGGTGGCGGCCAAGAAATGGCTGTGATGGTATGTTAATGGTAAAAATTTTAATAACGACAATTCAGGTGACTTTTGTGCCAAGACCAAGCGGCACCAAATTCACCTGAATTGTCGTTACTAAAATTTTTACCATTAACCTACCATCACAGCCATTTCTTGGCCGCCACCTTGGATTTCACATCTTTTTTCACCATAGCCTTTTTGAGGGCTGCACCCTTTTTTTACAGCTTGGCTGTTTAGAATTAAATTATATTATACCATTGAATTTGTTGCCTACAGTATAATGAATCTAATCCAAAACAGCCAAGCTGTAAGAAAAGAGTGCAGCTCTCAAAAAGGCTATTGTGAAAAAAGATGGCCAAGACCAAAATTCACCTGAATTGTTGTTATTAAATTTTTTTTACCATTAGCCTACCATCACAGCCATTTCTTGGCCACCACCTTGGATTTCACATCTTTCTTCACAATAGCCTTTCTGAGGGCCGCACTACTCTTTTTTACAGCTTGGCTGTTTTGGATTAGATTAATTTTACGCCTACTGTACTAAGCAAACCGCTTAGAGCAATGAGCTGAAAATCGGTGTATAGCTGGAATAATCTTCATAGAAAGACCTTGCAGTAGTATAGAAGAATTGGATTACAAACCACTGAGTTATGATTCGAAAGCCAACTTCGTGTACAAATCGAGATCGAGATACTCTAATAGAACAGTCTCCCTAATAGAGCATTCAGTTAATTTATTTACTTCATTATAGTATTCTATTACATTGCAAGTTATTCTGTAGGGAGTTCAGCTACAAACAGTTAATCTTTTAGACAGTTCAGCAAGAAGCAAGTCACCCTGTGGAAAGTTAAGCTACAAATATATCACTGTAGAGATTCAGAACATTACAAGTCACACTGAAGAGAATTCAGCTATAAACAAGTCATGCACCCTGTAGAGAGCTCACCTACAATTAAGTCACTCTCTAGACAATTCAGCTACACACAAGTCACTGTGGGGAGAGTTCAGCTACAAACAAATTACCCTGTAGAGAGATCAGTTACAAACAAAACACTTTGCAGAGAGTTCAGCTACAAACAAATCAACCTTTAGAGCGATCAGCAACAAACAAATCAACTTGTAGAGAGATCAGCTAGAAACAAATCAACCTGCAGAGAGATCAGCTACAAACAAATCAGCTTGTAGAGAGATCAGTTACACACAAATCAACCTGTAGAGAGATAAGCTAGAAACAAATCACCCTGTAGAGAGTTCAGCTGCAAAAAAATCACCCTATACTACTGTAGAGACATCAGCTAGAAACTAGACACAAATGTAAGGAGTTCAGCTACAAACAAATCACCCTGTAGAGAGTTCAGCTAAAACAAATCAATCTGCAGAGAGATCAGCTACAAACAAATCACCTTATAGAGAGTTCAGCTACAAACAAATTACCGTGTAGAGAGATCGGCTACAAACACATCAACCTGCAGAGAGATCAGCTACACACAAATCAACTGGTAGAGAGATCAGCTACAAACAATCACTCTGTAGAGAGATCAGATAGAAATTAGACACAATGTAAGGAGTTCAACTACGAGCAAATCACCCTGTAGAGCGATCAGCTAGAAACAAATCACCCTGAAGAGAGGTCAGCTACTAATAAATCACCCTGTAGAGAGATTAGCTACAAACAAATCACCCTGAAGAGAGGTCAGCTACAAACAAATCACCCTGAAGAGAGGTCAGCTACAAACAAATCAACCTGTAGAGAGATAATCTAGAACAAATCACCCTGTAGAGAGTTCAGCTACAAAAAAATCACCCTGTACTACTGTGGAGACATCAGCTAGAAGCTAGACACAATGTAAGGAGTTCAGCTACAAGCAAATCACCTTGTAGAGAGTTCAGCTAAAACAAATCAACCTGCAGAGAGATCAGCTGCACACAAATCACCTTGTAGAGAGATCAGCTACAAACAATCACCTTGTAGAGAGATCAGCCAGAAACTAGACACAATGTAAGGAGTTCAGCTACAAGCAAATCACCCTGTATCACCCTGTAGAGAGTTCAGCTAAAACAAATCAATCTGTAGAGAGATCAGCTACAAACAAATAACCTTATAGAGAGTTCAGCTACAAACAAATTACCCTGTAGAGAGATCAGCTACAAACACATCAACCTGCAAAGAGATCAGCTACACACAAATCAACTTGTAGAGAGATCAGCTACAAACAAATTACCCTGTAGAGAGATAAGATAGAAACTAGACACAATGTAAGGAGTTCAACTACTAGCAAATCACACTGTAGAGCGATCAGCTAGAAACAAATCACCCTGAAGAGAGGTCAGCTACAAACAAATCACCCTGTAGAGAGATCAGCTACAAACAAATCACCCTGAAGAGAGGTCAGCTACAAACAAATCAACCTGTAGAGAGACAAGCTACAAACAAATCACCCTGTAGAGAGATCAGCTACAAACAAATCACCCTGAAGAGAGGTCAGCTACAAACAAATCACCCTGTAGAGAGATCAGCTAGAAGAAGTTACCTTGTAGACAGTTCAGCTACAAACAATTCACCCTGTACAGAGATCAGTTAGAAGAAGTTTCCTTGCAGAGAGTTCAGCTACAAACAAATCACCCTGTAGAAAGATCAGCTAGAATAATTCACCTTGTAGAGATTTCAGCTACAAAGAAACCACCATGTAGAGAGTTCAGCTGCAAACAAGTCACCCTGTAGAAAATTCAGCTACAAGCAAATCACCCAGTAGAAAGATCAGCTAGAAGAAGTTACCTTGTAGAGAGTTCAGCTACAAAGAAACCATTCTGTAAAGAGCTCAGCTGCAAACAAATCACTTGTACAGAATTCAGCTACAAACAAATCACCCTGTAGAAAGATCAGCTAGAAGAAGTTACCTTGTAGAGAGTTCAGTTACAAAGAAACCACAATGTAGAGAATTCAGCTACAAAATAGTGACCCTGTAGAGACATCAGCTAGAAGAAGTTACCCTTTAGAGAATTCAGCTACAAAGAAACCATTCTGCAAAAGAGCTCAGCTGCAAACAAATCACCTATACAGAATTCAGCTACAAACAAATCACCCTGTAGAAAAATCAGCTAGAAGAAATCACCTTCAGCTACAAAGAAACCACCATGTAGAGCGTTCAACTGCAAACAAATCGCCCTGTAGAAAGATCAGCTAGAAGAATTCACCTTGTAGAGATTTCAGCTACACAGAAACCACCATGTAGAGAGTTCAGCTGCAAACAAGTCACCTTGTAGAAAATTCAGCTACAAACAAATCGCCCTGTAGAAAGATCAGCTAGAAGAAGTTACCTTGTAGAGAGTTCAGCTACAAAGAAATCATTCTGTAAAGAGCTCAGCTGCAAACAAATCACCTGTACAGAATTCAGCTACAAACAAATCACCCTGTAGAGAGATCAGCTAGAAGAAGTTACCTTGTAGATAGTTCAGCTACAAGCCAATCACCTTGTAGAGAGATCAGCTAGAAGAAGAGTTACCTTGTAGATAGTTCTGCTGCAAACAATTCACCCTGTAGAGAGATCAGCTAGAAGAAGTCACCTTGTAGAGTGTTACATTACAAAAAAAACCACTATGCAGAGAGTTCTGTAATAAATATATGTATTATATATAATTTGTACATTAACTTATAAATTCAGAAATATTTAAAGTATTTAAAATCTGCTTCATCTTTTGTTCTTCCTGTGGTAAAGAAAAAAGATAGGTTTAAAAAGCCCCAAACCCAGCCATAGTCCGGTTTTGAGGTATACAAATACAAAAAGAAGTGAAATCTATCCAAAACAGCCAAGCTTTAAAAAAAGGGTGCGGCCCTCAAAAAGGCTATGGTGAAAAAAGATGTGAAATCCAAGGTGGCGGCCAAGAAATGGCTGTGATGGTAGGTTAATGGTAAAAATTTTAATAACGACAATTCAGGTGAATTTGGTGCTGCTTGGTCTTGGCACAAAATTCACCTGAGTTGCCGTTATTAAAATTTTTACCATTAACCTACCATCACAGCCATTTCTTGGCCGCCACCTTGGATTTCACATCTTTTTTTCACCATAGCCTTTTTGAGGGCCGCACACTTTTTTACAGCTTGGCTGTTTTGGATTAGATATATATATTAATACAACATCAATATCTTGTCCTGTACAAAAACTCCAATAGCAGCTTGTGGTATATTTTTGATATACTACAGCAAACTAGCCAATAGAATCAGTATATCACTTGTACATTTGATATACGCATCTGATAGGCTAAAATTTTTTGATAGTGTTTAGTTGTTTTACCAGTTAGGCATGTCCGACTTGACAACTGCTGGTACCATAGTAACCAATACCTGTTACCTAGCAACAACATCGTTGCCTAGCAACCGTTGCTAGGTAACCACTATTGATTTTAGAAATGGTTTTGACACCATAGCAACAATTGCTAAGCAACCACCAAAAAGCATGTAACTAGGTCAGGTTTACATTTTGTTGCCTAGCAACAGTTGCTATGGATTGTTGGACCGATTTTCAAGAAGATTGCAGGCTGCAACACATGTGCATACTCCTTGAGCATGCTAATCACAAGGAATTACTTACCAGTACTAATAATGGTGTAAAAACATAAGAAATTGCTGTTACTGCTTCCAAGTGGGAGACGAGATGTTGTATTAACATATTATACTACAGATATCATGGTATTCGAAATATATACCAAAAGATATACATATTTAGGAAAGGGTGCCATAGTGCGAGGCTTCGCCTTGCACTATAACATCTTTTCTAAGTTTGTATATCTTTTGGTATATATTTCGAATACCATGATATCTGTAGTATAACATATACACATATATTTATATATATATATAAATATATATATTTATATATCTAATCCAAAACAGCCAGCTGTAAAAACAGTGTGCGGCCCTCAAAAATACTATGATGAAAAAAGATGTGAAATCCAAGGTGGCGGCCAAGAAATGGCTGTGATGGTAGGTTAATGGTAAAAATTTTAATAACAACAATTCAGGTGAATTTTTGTGCCGCTTGGTCTTGGCAAAAAATTCATCTAAATTGCCGTTATTAAAATTTTTACCATGAACCTACCATCACAGCCATTTCTTGGCCGCCACCTTGGATTTCACATCTTTTTTCATCATATCCTTTTTGAGGGCCGCACACTGTTTTTACAGCTGGCTGTTTTGGGTTAGATTTCACTTCTTTTTGTATTTGTATACCCCAAAGCCGGCCTACCCGGCCATAGGCCGGCTTTGGGACTTTTTTAACCTGTCTTTTTTTTCTTTTCCACAGGAAGGAGAAAAGATGAAGCAGATGTACTTTAAATATTTCTGATTTTATCAGTAAATGTACAAATTATATATATAAAACATATATTTATTACAGAACTCTCCATGGTGGTTTCTTTGTAACTGAACACTCTACAAAGTGACTTCTTCTTGCTGCTATCTCTATAGGGTGAATTGTTTGTAGCTGAACAATATACAGGTAACTTCTTCTAGCTGATCTCTCTACAGGGTGGTTTGTTTGTAGCTGAATTCTGTGCAGGTGATTTGTTTGCAGCTGAGCTCTTTTCAGAATGGTTTCTTTGTAGCTGAACTCTCTACAAGGTAACTTCTTCTAACTGATCTTTCTACAGGGAAATTTGTTTGTGGCTGAATTTTCTACAGGGTGATTTCTTTGCAGCTGAACTCTCTACATGATGGTTTCTTTGTAACTGAACTCTCTACAAGGTAATTTCTTCTAGCTGATCTCTATACAGGGAGATTTGTTTGTAGCTGACCTCTCTACAGGGTGATTTTTTTGTAGCTGAACTTTCTACATACAAAGTGACTTGTTCTAGCTGGTCTCTCTACAGGATGACTTGTTTCTAGCTGATCTCTCTGCAGGGTGACTTGTTTCTAGCTGAACTCTACCGGGTGATCTGTTTGTAGCTGAACTCTCTACAGGATGATTTGTTTATAGCTGAACTATCTACATGGTGGTTTCTTTGCAGCTGAATTCTCTACAAGGTGACTTCTTCTAGCTGAACTCTCTATAGGGTGATCTTCTCGTAGCTGAACTCTCTGCAGGGTGATTCGTTTGCAGCTGAACTTTCTACATGATGGTTTGTTCATAACTGAACACTCTACAAGGTAACCTCTTCTAGCTTATCTCTTTACAGGATAACTTGTTTCTAGCTGAACTCTCTACATGGTGATTTGTTGGTAGCTAAACTCTCTACAATTCAATTTGTTTGCAGCTGAACTCTCTACATGGTGGTTTCTTTGTAGCTGAACTCTCTACAAGGTAGCTTCTTCTAGCTGATCTCTCTACAGGATGACTTGTTTCTAGCTGAACTCTCTACAGGGTGATCCTTTCGTAGCTGAACTCTCTACAGGGTGATTTGTTTGCAGCTGAAGTCTCTACATGATGGTTTGTTTGCAGCTGAACTCTCTACAAGGTAACTTCTTCTAGTTGATTTCTCTACAGGGTGCCTTTTTTCTAGGTGATCTCTCTACAGGGTGATTTGTTTGTAGCTGAACTCTGTACAGTTTGATTTGTTTGCAGTTGAACTTTCTACATGGTTGTTTCTTTGTAGCTGAACTCTCTACAAGGTAACTTCTTCTAGCTAATCTCTCTACAGGATGACTTCTCTACAGGATGACTTGTTTCTAGCTGAACTCTCGACAGGATGATCTGTTCATAGCTGAATTCTCTACATGGTAGTTTCTTTGTAGCTAAACTCTTTACAAGGTGACTTCTTCTAGCTGATCTCTCTATAGGGTGATTTGTTTGTAGCTGAACTATCTGCAGGGTGATTTGAACTCTCTACAAGGTGATGTTTTCTAGTTGATCTCTCTACTCAGTCTGGATGACTTGTTTCTAGCTGAACTCTCTACAGTGTGATCTGTTTAGTTTCTACCTGATCCCTCTATAGAGTTATATCTTGTTTGTATAGCTGAACTCTTTTACATGGTGGTTTTTTGATTGGTTGCTGAATTCTCTCTCCACGGTGACTTATTTGTACTACAGAGTGACTTGTTTGTAGCTGAACTCTCTACAGAGTGACTTACTTGTAGCTGAACATTGCATAAAGTAACTTGTTTGTAGCTGATCTAGATGAACTCTCTACTAGGTAGCTTTTTTTGTAGCTGAACCCTTTACGCAGTGACTTGTTTGTAGCTGAATTCTCTACAGAGTGACTTGTTGTAGCTGAACTCTCTACAAGGTGACTTGTGTATAGTTGAATTCTCTTCAGTGTGACTTATAATGTTCTGAACCTCTACAGCAACATATTTGTAGCTGAACTCTCTACAGGCTGACTTGCTTGTAGCTGAATTGTCTATAAAATTAACTGTTTGTAGCTGAACTCCCTACAGAATAACTTGCAATGCCAAAGAAATTCTATAATGGAGTAAGTTATAAACGTAGCTGAATGCTTTATTAGGGTGACTGTTCTATTAGAGTATCTCGATCTCGCATATGCTACACGTAGTTGGCTTTGGAATCATAACTCAGTGGTTTGCAATCCGATTCTTCTGTACTACTGCAAGGACTTTCTATGATAATTATTCCAGCTACACACCGATTTTCAGCTCACCGTTCTAAGCGGTTTGGCTGGTAGGCGTGAAAACTAATAGTTTTTTTTATTCATAAAAGTCGATCGCGTAATTGTAACATAGGTTGGGTTTTGTGTCATATCTCGATGGCCTTTAACTGGATTCCTTTAAAACTACAAAACGGCACTCCTACGATAGTTACTCCATCTACATAGCAATTGTCAGCTCATTCCTTCAAGCGGTTTACCCTGTGGGCGTGACAGACCTTCGACCTTATTTTACGCAGATAATCGGTCATACCTCCGTGAATGTTCATCGGATTCCTACCAAACTTGGTACTGAGATTCGCCTTAATGAGCCCTTGAAGTGTGCCAAATTTCAGCCCGATCCAAGCACGCATTCGTGTTTTATTGCGGATTTTGCAAAGTGTGCGAAAAGAAGAAGTAGAAGAAGAAAAATACGAAGAAAAAAACCCAAACTTTGGCCGCTCGTATCTCGGAAATGGCTTGAGCGATTTTCTTCAAATTTGGTATGTGGACTCCCCTACCTCGCCGGCATTTCTGTAGCAACTTTGGTTTTAATAGGATAAGGAATCACGGAGCTACAAAGGTGTGAAAATCGCGTTTACTTTCTTCCTGTAAATATACTCACTGTGTGGCGCGCCGGCTACTTGGGCCGCACGACACACTACCGTGTGTCTTGATATATATATAGATATATATATATATATATCTAATCAAAAACAGCCAAGCTGTAAAAAAAGGTGCGGCTCCCAAAAAGGCCATAGTAAAAAAAGATGTGAAATCCAAGGTGGCGGCCAAGAAATGGCTGTGATGGTAGGTTAATGGTTACATTTTAATAACAACAATTCAGGTGAATTTGGTGCCAAGATCAAGCGGCAAAAAATTCACCTGAATTGTCGTTATTAAAATGTAACCATTAACCTACCATCACAGCCATTTCTTGGCCGCCACCTTGGATTTCACATCTTTTTTCACCATGGCCTTTTTGGGGGCCGCACCTTTTCTTACAGCTTGGCTGTTTTTGATTAGATATCACTTCTTTTTGTATTTGTATACTGCAAAGCCAGCCTATGGCTGGCTTTGGGGCTTCTTTAACCCATGTGTTTTTTTCTTTACTACAGGAAGAAGAAAAGAAGTTAAAGAAGAATTTTAGTACTTCAATTATTTTTGATTTTATTAGTAATTATACAAATTATATACATATATTTATTACATGCCCATTATGCCCCACAGGATATTTTTTTACAGCTGACCTCTCTACTGGGTGACTTGAAATGTAGCTGAACTATATACAGGATGGTTTCTTTGTAGCTGAACTCTCTACAAGGTAACCTCTTCTAGCTGGTCTCTCTACAGGGTATTTTGTTTCTAGCTGAACTCTCTACAGGTGATTTGTTTGCAGCTAAACTCTCTACATGGTGGTGTCTTTGTAGCCGAACTCTCTACATGATGGTTTCTTTGTAGCTGAACTCTCTATAAGGTGACTTCGTCTAGCTGAACTCTCTACAGGGTAATTTTTTTGTAGCTAAACTCTCTGCAGGGTGATTTGTTTGCAGCTGAACTGTCTACATGATGGTTTCTTTGTAGCTGAACTCTCTACAAGGTGACTTCGTCCAGCTGATCTCTCTACGCGGTGATTTGTTTCTAGCTGAACTCTCTACAGATGATTTGTTTGCAGCTAAACTCTCTACATGGTGGTTTCTTTGTAGCTGAACTCTCTACAAGGTAACTTCTTCTCTACAGGGTGATTTGTTGTAGTTGAATTCTCTACAAGGTGGTTTGTATGAGGCTGAACTCTCTACATGGTGGTTTCTTTGTAGCTGAACTCTCTACAGAGTGATTTGTTTGCAGCTGAACTCTCAACATGATGGTTTCTTTGTAACTGAACACTCTACAAGGTGACTTCTTCTAGCTGATCTTTCTACAGGGTGAATTGTTGTAGCTGAACTATCTACAAGGTAACTTCTTCTAGCTGATCTGTATACAGGGTGATTTGTTTGTAGTTGAATTCTGTACAGGTGGTTTCTTTGTAGCTGAACTCTGTACATGATGGTTTCTTTGTAGCTGAACTCTTTACAAGGTGACTTCTTATAGCTGAACTCTCTACGGGGTAATTTCTTTGTAGCTGAACTCTCTATATGATGGTTTCTTTGTAACTGAACTCTCTACAAGGTAACTTCTTCTAGCTGATCTTTCTACTGGGTGATTTGTTTGCAGCTGAACTCTTTACATGGTGGTTTCTTTGTTGCTGAACTCTCTACAAGGTGAATTCTTCTACCTGATCTCTCTACAGGGTAATTTGTTTGTAACTGAACTCTGTACAAGTGCGTTTTTGTGGGTGATCTCACTGCAGGTTGATTTGTTTGTAGCTGAACTCACTAAAGGGTGATTTTGCTTGTAGCTGAACTCCTTGCATTGTATCTAGTTTGTAGCTGATCTCTCTACAGGGTGATTTGTTTGTAGCTGATCTCTCTACAAGTTGATTTGTGTGTAGCTGATCTCTCTGCAGGTTGATTAATTTGCAGCCAGTCTCTCTACAAGGTAATTTGTTTGTAGCTGAACTGTCTATAAAGTGATTTATTTGTAGCTGATCTCTCTGCAGGTTGATTTGTTTTAGCTGAACTCTCTACAGGGTGATTTACTTGTAGCTGAACTCCTTACATTGTGTGTAGTTTCTAGCTGATCTCTCTACAGGGTGATTTGTTTCTAGCTTATCTCTCTACAGGTTGATTTGTGTGTAACTGATCTCTCTACAAGCTGATTTGTTTGTAGCTGAATTCTCTGCAAAGTATTTTGTTTGTAGCTGACCTCTCTTCGGGGTGATTTGTTTCTAGCTGATCTCTCTACAGGGTGATTTTTTTGTAGCTGACCTCTCTTCAGGGTGATTTGTTTCTAGCTGATCTCTCTACAGGGTGATTTTTTGTAGCTGACCTCTCTTCAGGGTGATTTGTTTCTAGCTGATTGCTCTGCAGGTTGATTTGCTTGTAGATGAACTCTCTACAGGGTAACTTGCTTGTAGCTGAACTCCTTATTTTGTGTCTAGTTTGTAGCTGATCTCTCTACAGGGTGATTTGTTTGTAGCTGAACTCCTTACATTGTGTGTAGTTTCTAGCATATCTCTGTACAGGGTGATTTGTTTGTAGCTGATCTCTATACAAGTTGATTTGTGTGTAGCTGATCTCTCTGCAGGGTGATTTGTTTGTAGCCGATCTCTCTACTAGGTAATTTGATTGTAGCTGAACTATCTATAAGGTGATTTATATGTAGCTAATCTCTCTGCAGATTGATTTGTTTTAGCTGAACTCTGATTTGTGTTTAGCTTATCTCTGTACAGGTTGATTTGTGTGTAACTGATCTCTCTACAAGCTGATTTGTTTGTAGCTGATCACTCTGCAGGTTGATTTGTTTCTAGATGATCTCTGATTTGTTTGTTGCTGATCGCTCTAAAGGTTGATTTGTTTGTAGCTGAACTCTCTGCAAAATGTTTTGTTTGTAGTTGATCTCTCTACAAGGTGATTTTTTGTAGCTGACCTCTCTTCAGGGTGATTTGTTTCTAGCTGATCGCTGTACAGGTTGGTTTGTTTGTAGCTGAACTCTCTACACGGTGATTTGCTTGTAGCTGAACTCCTTACATTGTGTCTAGTTTCTAGCTGATCTCTCTACAGGGTGATTTGTTTGTAGCTGATCTCTCTACAAGTTGAATTGTGTGTAGCTGATCTCTCTGCAGGTTGATTTGTTTGTAGCCGATCTCTCTACAAGGTAATTTGTTTGTAGCTAAACTGTCTAAAAAGTGATTTCTTTGTAGCTGATCACTCTGCAGGTTGATTTGTTTCTAGATGATCTCTCTACAGGTTGATTTGTTTGTTGCTGATCGCTCTAAAGGTTGATTTGTTGCAGCTGAACACCCTGCAAAGTGTTTTGTTTGTAGCTGATCACTCTAAAGGGTAATTTGTTTGTAGCTGAACTCTCTCCACAGTGACTTGTGTGTAGCTGAATTCTGTGTAACTGAATTCTCTAGAGAGTGACTTAATTGTAGCTGAATTCTCTACACAGTGCATGACTTGTTTATAGCTGAACTTTCTTCAGTGTGACTTGTAATGTTCTGAATCTCTACAGTGATATAATTGTAGCTTAATTCTCCACATGGTGACTGTCTTCTTGCTGAACTGTCTATAAGATTAACTGTTTGCAGCTGAACTCCCTACAGAATAACTTGTGATGTAATAAAATTCTATAATGGAATAAATAAATTAGCCGAATGCTCTATTAGGGTGACTGTTCTATTAGAGTATCTCGATCTCACATTTGCTACACGGAGTTGGCTTTAGAATCATAACTCAGTGGTTTGTAATCCGATTCTTCTGTACTACTGCAAGGACTTTCTATGAAGATTATTCCAGCTATACACCGATTTTCAGCTCATTGCTCTAAGCGGTTTGCCTAGTAGGCGTGAAAACTAATACATTTTTATTCATAAAAATCGATCACGTAATTGTGACACAGGTTGGGTTTTGTGTCATATCTCCGTGGTCTTTATCTCGATTCCTTTCAAACCACCAAAAGGCACTCCTACGATGGTTACTCCATCTACATAGCAATTTTCAGCTCATTCCATGAAGCGGTTTATCCTGTAGGCGTGACAACAAATCGATCTTGTTTTACGCGAATAATCGGTCATAACTCCTGAACCATTCATCGGGTTTGTACCAAATTTGATGCTAGGATTCGCCGTTGGACTCCCTTTCTGTGTGCCAAATTTCAAGGCGATAGGAGTACGCGTTTGCTTGTTATAGCAATTTTTGCAAGTGTGCGAAAAGACGAAGAAGAAGAAAAAAAAAAGCGAAGAAAAAAAAACCACATTTTGGCAGCTCGTATCTCGGAAATGGCTCGAGCGATTTCCTTCAAATTTGGAATGTAGACTCCCTTGGTTGGCGGGCAACTGTGTAGCAAATTTGGTTCCAATCAGATAAGTGATCACCGAGATACAAATGTGTGAAAACGACGTTTTCGTTCTTCCTGTCAATATACTTACGGGTGTGGCGCGCCGGCTTCTTGGGCCGCACGACACACTACCGTGTGTCTTGATATATATATATATATATATATATCTAATCAAAAACAGCCAAGCTGTAAAAAAAGGTGCGGCCCCCAAAAAAGGCCATGGTGAAAAAAGATGTGAAATCCAAGGTGGCGGCCAAGAAATGGCTGTGATGGTAGGTTAATGGTAAAAATTTTAATAACAACAATTCAGGTGAATTTGATGCCAAGACCAAGTGGCACAAAATTCACCTGAATTGTCGTTATTAAAATTTTTACCATTAACCTACCATCACAGCCATTTCTTGGCTACCACCTTGGATTTCACATCTTTTTTCACCATGGCCTTTTTTGGGGGCCGCACCTTTTTTTACAGCTTGGCTGTTTTTGATTAGATATCACTTCTTTTTGTATTTGTATACTGCAAAGCCAGCCTATGGCTGGCTTTGAGGCTTTTTTAACCCATGTGTTTTTTTATTTACCACAGGAAGAAGAAAAGAACTTAAAGAAGATTTTTAATACTTCAATTATTTTTGATTTTATTAGTAATTATACAAATTATATACATATATTTATTACATGCCCATTATTCCCCACAGGATATTTTTTAGCAGCTGATCTCTCTACTGGGTGACTTAAAATATAGCTGAACTATATACAGGATGGTTTCTTTGTAGCTGAACTCTCTACAAGATAAATTCTTCTAGCTGATTTCTCTACAGTGTGATTTGTTTCTAGCTGAACTCTCTACAGGTTATTTGTTTGCAGCTAAACTCTCTATATCCATGGTGGTTTCTTTGTAGCTGAACTCTCTACATGATGGTCTCTTTGTAGCTGAACTCTCTACAAGGTGACTTCTTCTAGCTGAACTCTCTACAGGGTGATTTCTTTGTAGCTGAACTCTCCACATGATGGTTTCTTTGCAGCTGAACTCTCTACAGGGTGACCTCTTCTAGCTGATCTCTCTACAGGGTGATTTGTTTGTAACTGAACTCTCTACATGATGGTTTCTTTGTAGCTGAACTCTCTACAAGGTGACTTCTTCTCGCTGATCCCTCTACAGGGGATTTATTTGTAGCTGAACTCTCTACAGGGTGATTTCTTTGTAGCTGAACTCTCCACATGATGGTTTCTTTGCAGCTGAACTCTCTACAGGGTGACCTCTTCTAGCTGATCTCCCTACAGGGTGATTTGTTTCTAGCTGAACTCTCTACAGGTGATTTGTTTGCAGCTAAACTCTCTACATGGTGCTTTCTTTGTAGCTGAACTCTCTACATGATGGTTTCTTTGTAGCTGAACTCTCTACAAAGTGACTTCTTCTAGCTGAACTCTCTACAGGTGATTTGTTTGCAGCTAAACTCTCTACATCCATGGTGGTTTCTTTGTATATAGCTGAACTCTCTACATGATGGTTTCTTTGTAGCTGAACTCTCTACAAGGTGACCTCTTCTAGCTGATCTCTCTACAGGGTGATTTATTTCTAGCTGAACTATCTACAGGTGATTTGTTTGCTGCTAAACTCTCTGCATGGTGCTTTCTTTGTAGCTGAACTCTCTACATGACGGTTTCTTTGTAGCTGAACTCTCTACAAGGTGACTTCTTCTAGCTGAACTCTCTACAGGTGATTTGTTTGTAGCTAAACTCTCTGCATGGTGCTTTCTTTGTAGCTGAACTCTCTACATGATGGTTTCTTTGTAGCTGAACTCTCTACAAGGTGACTTCTTTTAGCTGATCCCTCTACAGGGTGATTTGTTTGCACCTGAACTCTTTAGGTGGTGATTTCTTTGTAGCTGAACTCTCTACATGATGGTTTCTTTGTAGCTGAACTCTCTACAAGGTAACTTCTTCTAGCTGATCCCTCTACAGGGCGATTTGTTTGTTGTTGAATTCTCTACATGGTGCTTTCTTTGTAGCTGAACTCTCTACATGATGGTTTCTTTGTAGCTGAACTCTCTACAAGGTAACTTTTTCTAGCTGATCCCTCTACAGGGCGATTTGTTTGTTGTTGAATTCTCTACACAGTAATTTGTTTGAGGCTGAACTCTCTACATGGCGGTTTCTTTGTAGCTGAACTCTCTACAAGGTGACTTTTTCTGGCTGAATTCTATACAGAGTGATTTGTTTTCAGCTGAACTCTCTACATGATGGTTTCTTTGTAGCTGAACTCTCTACAAGGTAACTTCTAGCTGATCACTCTACAGGGCGATTTGTTTGTTGTTGAATTCTCTACACGGTAATTTGTTTGAGGCTGAACTCTCTACATGGCGGTTTCTTTGTAGCAGAACTCTCTACAAGGTGACTTTTTCTGGCTGAACTCTATACAGAGTGATTTGTTATCAGCTGAACTCTCTACACGATGGTTTCTTTGTAGCTGAACTCTCTACAAGGTAACTTCTTCTAGCTGACCCCTCTACAGGACGATTTGTTTGTTGTTGAATTCTCTACACGGTAATTTGTTTGAGGCTGAACTCTCTACATGGCAGTTTCTTTGTAGCTGAACTCTCTACAAGGTGACTTTTTCTGGCTGAACTCTATACAGAGTGATTTGTTTTCAGCTGAACTCTCTACATGATGGTTTCTTTGTAGCTGAACTCTCTACAAGGTGACTTCTTCTAGCTGAACTCTCTACATGGCAGTTTCTTTGTAGCTGAACTCTCTACAAGGTGACTTTTTCTGGCTGAACTCTATACAGAGTGATTTGTTTTCAGCTGAACTCTCTACATGATGGTTTCTTTGTAGCTGAACTCTTTACAAGGTGACTTCTTCTAGCTGAACTCTCTACAAGGTGATTTCTTTGTAGCTGAACTCTCTACATGATGGTTTCTTTGTAGCTGAACTCTCTACAAGGTAACTTCTTCTATCTGATCCCTCTACAGGGCGATTTGTTTGTTGTTGAATTCTCTACACGGTAATTTGTTTGAGGCTGAACTCTCTACATGGCGGTTTCATTGTAGCTGAACTCTGTAGCTGAACTCTGTACAAGGTGACTTTTTCTAGCTGAACTCTATACAGAGTGATTTGTTTTCAGCTGAACTCTCTACATGATGGTTTCTTTGTAGCTAAATTCTCTATAAGGTGACCTCTTCTATAGCTGAACTCTTTACATAGTGTCTAGTTTCTAGCTGATCTCTCTACAGGGTGATTTGTTTGCAGCTGAAATCTCTACAGGGTTATTTGCTTGTAGCTGAACTCCTTACATTGTGTCTAGTTTCTAGCTGATCTCCACAGTGTGATTTGTTTGTAGCTGTTCTCTCTACAAGTTGATTTGTGTGTAGCTGATCTCTCTGCAGGTTGATTTGTTTGTAACTGATCTCTCTACAGGGCAATTTGTTTGTAGCTGAACTCTCTATAAGGTGATTTGATCTCTCTGCAGGTTGATTTGTTTGCAGCTGAACTCTCTAAAGGGTGATTTGCTTGTAGCTGAACTCCTTACATTGTGTCTAGTCTCTAGCTGATCTCTCTACAGGGTGATTTGTTTGTAGCTGATCCATCTGCAGGTTGATTTATTTGTAGTTGAAGTCTCTACAGGGTGATTTGTTTCTAGCTGATCTCTCTACAGGGTGATTTTTTGTAGCTAATCTCTCTGCAAGTTGATTTCTTTGTAGTCGATCTCTCTACAGGGTAATCTGTTTGTAGCTGAACTGTCTATAAGGTGATTTGTTTGTAGCTGATCTCTCTGCAGGTTGATTTGTTTTAGCTGAACTCTCTACAGGGTGATTTGTTTGTAGCTGATCTCTCTGCAGGTTGATTCGTTTGTAGCTGAAGTCTCTACAGGGTGATTTGTTTCTAGCTGATCTCTCTACAGGGTGATTTTTTGTAGCTGACCTCTCTTCAGGGTGATTTGTTTCTAGCTTATCTCTCTACAGGTTGATTTGTGTGTAACTGATCTCTCTACAAGCTGATTTGTTTGTAGCTGATCTCTCTGCAGGTTGATTTGTTTTAGCTGAACTCTCTACAGGGTGATTTGTTTCTAGCTTGTCTCTCTACAGGTTGATTTGTGTGTAACTGATCTCTCTACAAGCTGATTTGTTTGTAGCTGATCTCTCTACAGGGTGATTTGTTTCTAGCTGATCTCTTTACAAGTTGATTTGTGTGTAGCTGATCTCTCTGTAAGTTGATTTGTTTGTAGTCGATCTCTCTACAGGGTAATTTGTAGCTGAACTGTCTATAAGGTGATATGTTTGTAGCTGATCTCTCTGCAGGTTGATTTGTTTTAGCTGAACTCTCTACAGGGTGATTTGTTTCTAGCTTATCTCTCTACAGGTTGATTTGTGTGTAACTGATCTCTCTACAAGCTGATTTGTTTGTAGCTGATCTCTCTGCAGGTTGATTTGTTTCTAGCTGATCTCTCTACAAGTTGATTTGTTTGTTGCTGATCACTCTAAAGATTGATTTGTTTGTACCTGAACTCTCTGCAAAGTGTTTTGTTTGTAGCTGATCTCTCTACAGGATAATTTGTTTGTAGCTGAACTCTCTGTACAGTGATTTGTGTGTAGCTGAATTCTGTAGAGAGTAATTTAATTGTAGGTGAACTCTCTACAGGGTGCATGACTTGTTTATAGCTGAACTCTCTTCAGTGTGACTTGTAATGTTCTGAATCTCTACAGTGATATAATTGTAGCTTAATTCTCCACAGGGTGACTTGCTTCTTGCTGAACTGTCTATAAGATTAACTGTTTGCAGCTGAACTCCCTACAGAATAACTTGTAATGTAATAGAATTCTATAATGGAGTAAATAATTTAGCTGAATGCTCTATTAGGGTGACTGTTCTATTAGAGTATCTCGATCTCGCATTTGCTACACAGAGTTGGTTTTCGAATCATAACTCAGTAGTTTGTAATCCAATTCTTCTATACTACTGCAAGGACTTTCTATGAAGATTATTCCAGCTATACACCGATTTTCAGCTCATTGCTCTAAGCGGTTTGCCTAGTAGGCATGAAAACTAATACTTTTTTATTACTAAAAATCGATCGCGTAATTGTGACACATGTTGGGTTTTGTGTCATATCTCCGTGGTCTTAATCTCGATTCCTTTCAAACCACCAAAAGGCACTCCTACGATGGTTACTCCATCTACATAGCAATTTTCAGCTCATTCCATGAAGCGGTTTACCCTGTAGGCGTAACAACAAATTGATCTTGTTTTACGCGAATAATCGGTCATAACGCCTGAACCATTCATCGGATTTGCACCAAATTTGATGCTAGAATGCGCCTTTGGACTCCCTATCTGTGTGCCAAATTTCAAGGTGATCGGAGCACGCGTTTGCATTTTATAGCAATTTTTGCAAGTGTGCGAAAAGACGAAGAAGAAGAAAAGAAAAACGAAGAAAAAAAACGAAACTTTGGCCGCTCATATCTCGCAAATGGCTTGAGCGATTTCCTTCAAATTTGGAATGTAGACTCCCCTAGCTGGCGGGAAACTTTGCAGCAAATTTGCTTTCAATCGGATAAGCTATCACTGAGATACAAAAGTGTGAAAATGACGTTTACTTTCTTCCTGTCAATATACTCACGGTGTGGCGCGCCGGCTTCTTGGGCCGCACGACACACTATCGTGTGTCTTGATATATATTATATATTTATATATATATATATATATATATATTATATATATATTATATATATATATATATATATATATAATATCTACAGGCACAAATATGCATTTTATGTGGAAATGTCTCCAAATTGCAGTATTTTAGCATCTAATTTTCAAAATTTTCCTGGGAGGCATGCCCCCAGACCTCCTACTTCCAGCATGCTTCACATGCTGGGAAGTGTGCAAGACACACTTCCGCCCAAGAGATCAGTACCTTTAGTTAGCCCCTCCCCCCTTTTATAAATCCTAGATCTGCTCCTGATACAACCATGTGTGTGCCATCCTATAACTAATATGTGATTTATTGTTTGTCAAGTGAGTCTGACAGTTAGTGGAATTTCCCATTCAATTAATGTGGTAATGTCAAGAGATTTCAATAACCTGTTTTCAAACATTTTGATAATACCTTGATATGGTACTTTTCTTTGCCTAAAAAATTCATTGCAAAGTTGAATTATTGTAATAATGTTATTGTATCGGCACAATGTGGAACTTTAAAAACTTAATGTCTGAGACTGCAGTGTACAAACACAGCAAGGGCTCTGTTAATAGACTGAGAGCTTATACATAGTACCATAAAATCCATAAATTAATTATTATGTAAACTCTCTTATATTTCACTCAAATTAATTACCTCTCTTATAGCTGTTTCTACAGTAACATAATCAAATGTAGTCGGATCTTTTTACATGTGATAACACTATTTCCATGGCAACCATGCATGCTCATGTGACACAAGCAAGTGCCATAATTACATCAGTACATTTTAATATTATGTAGTCCAACCTAGATTCTGTGTATATGTTTTACTTGATTGCATGCCTAAGGGTTTTCACCCTGTAGATAGATCAGCTAGTAACAAGTCATCCAGTAGAAAGATCAGCTAGAAGACATCACTTTGTAGAGAGTTCAGGTACAAACAAATCACCCTGCAGATAGTTCAGCTACAAACAAATCACCCTGTAGAGAGATCAGCTAGAAGAGTCACCTTGTAGAGAGTTTGGTTACAAAGAAACCACCATGTAGAGAGTTCAGCTGCAAACAAGTCACCCTGTAGAGAGATCACTCAGCTAGAAACACATCATCTTGTAGAGATTTCAGCTACAACAAATCACCCTGTATAGAGAGTTCAATTACAAACAGATAACCATATATAGAGTTAAGCTAGAAATAAGTCACCCTGTAGAGAATTCAGCAAGAAACAAGTCATCCAGAGATCAGCTAGAAGCAAGTCACCCTGTAGAGAGATTAGCTAGAAGAAGTTATTTTGTAAGAGAGTTCAGCTACAAAGAAACCATCATGTGGAGAGTTCAGCAGCAAACAAATCACCATATAGAGAATTCAGCTAAAAACAAATTGCCCTATAGAGAGATTAGCTAGAAGAAGTTACCTTGTAGAGAGTTCAGCTACAAAGAAACTATCATGTAGAGAGTTCAGCTGCACACAAGTCACCCTGTAGAAAGTTCAGCTATGAATAGATCACCCTGTAGAGAATTCAGCTAGAATGAAGTCATCCTGTAGAGAGATCAGCTAGAAGGATCACCTTGTAGAGAGTTCAGCTAACAAACAAATCACCCTGCAGATAGTTCAGCTACACACAAGTCACCATGTAGAGAGATTAGCTAGAAGAAGTTACTTTGTAGAGAGTTCAGCTACAAAGAAATCATCATGTGGAGAGTTCAGCAGCAAACAAATCACCCTGTAGAGAATTCAGCTGAAAACAAATTGCCCTATAGAGAGATTAGCTAGAAGAAGTTACCTTGTAGAGAATTCAGCTACAAAGAAACTATCATGTAGAGAGTTCAGCTGCACACAAATCACCCTGTAGAAATTTCAGCTACGAATACATCACCCTGTAGAGAATTCAGCTAGAATGAGGTCATCCTGTAGAGAGATCAACTAGAAGGATCACCTTGTATATAGAGAATTCAGCTACAAACAAATCATCCTGCCGATAGTTCAGCTACACACAAGTCACCCTGTAGAGAGATCAGATAGAAGAAGTTACCTTGTAGAGAGTTCAGCTACAAAGAAACCAACATGTAGAGAGTTCAGCTGCGAACAAATCACCCTGTAGAGAATTCAGCTACAAACAAATCACCCTGTAGAAAGATTAGCTAGAAGAAGTTACCTTGTAGAGAGCTCAACTACAAAGAAACCATCTGTAGAGAGTTCAGCTACAAACAAGTCACCCTGTGGAAAGATCAGCTAGAAGAAGCTACCTTGTAGTGAGTTCAGCTACAAAGAATCCATCATGTAGAAAGTTCAGCTACAAACAAATCACCCTGTAGAGAGTTTAGCTACAAACAGGTCACCATATAGAGTTCAGCTAGAAACAAATCACCCTGCAGAGAGATCAGCTAGAAACAAGTCATCCTGTAGAGAAGCCAGCTAGAAGAAGTCACTTTGTATGTAGAGAGTTCAGCTACTAAAAACCACCCTGTAGATAGTTCAGCTACAAACAAGTCACCCTGTAGAGAGATCAGCTAGAAGAAGTTACCTTGTAGAGAGTTCAGCTACAAAAAAACCATCATGGAGAGAGTTCAACTGCAAGCAAATTACCCTGTAGAGAGTTCAGCTACGAACAGACCACCCTGTATATAGAGAGATCAGCTAGAAGAAGTCGCCTTGTAGAGAGATCAGCTAGAAGAAGTCACCTAGTAGAGAGTTCAGCTACAAAGAAACCACCATGTAGATAGTTCAGCTGCAAACAAATTACCCTGTAGAGAATTCAGCTACAATCAAATCACCCAGTAGAAAGATCAGCTAGAAGAAGTTACCTTGTAGAGAGTTCAGCTACAAAGAAACCATCATGTAGAGAGTTCAGCTGCAAGCAAATCACCCTGTAGATAGTTCAGCTATGAACAGATCACCTTGTTGAGAGTTCAGCTACAAACAATTCACCCTGTAGAGAGATCAGCTAGAATAATTCACCTTGTAGAGATTTCAGCTACAAAGAAACCACCATGTAGAGAGTTCAGCTGCAAACAAGTCACCCTGTAGAAAATTCAGCTACAAGCAAATCACCCAGTAGAAAGATCAGCTAGAAGAAGTTACCTTGTAGAGAGTTCAGCTACAAAGAAACCATCATGGAGAGAGTTCAACTGCAAGCAAATTACCCTGTAGAGAGTTCAGCTACAAACAGACCACCCTGTATATAGAGAGATCAGCTAGAAGAAGTCACCTTGTAGAGAGATCAGCTAGAAGAAGTCACCTAGTAGAGAGTTCAGCTACAAAGAAACCACCATGTAGATAGTTCAGCTGCAAACGAATTACCCTGTAGAGAATTCAGCTACAAACAAATCACCCAGTAGAAAGATCAGCTAGAAGAAGTTACCTTGTAGAGAGTTCAGCTACAAAGAAACCATCATGTAGAGAGTTCAGCTGCAAGCAAATCACCCTGTAGATAGTTCAGTTATGAACAGATCACCTTGTTGAGAGTTCAGCTACAAACAATTCACCCTGTAGAGAGATCAGCTAGAATAAGTTACCTTGTAGAGAGTTCAGCTACAAAGAAACCATCATGTAGAGAGTTCAGCTGCAAGCAAATCACCCAGAAGAGAGTTCAGCTACGAAAAGATCACCAGGCCATGTAGAGAGTTCAGATAGAAGAAGTCACCTTGTAGTGAGTTCAGCTACAAAGAAATCACCATGTAGAGAATTCAGCTACAAACAAATCGCCCTGTAGAAAGATCAGCTATATAGAAGAAGTTACAATGTACAGAGTTCATCTACAAAGAAACCACCATGTAGAAAGTTCAACTACAAACAAGTCACATTTTAGAGAGATTAGCTAGAAGAAGTTACCTTGTAGAGAGTTCAGCTACAAAGAAACCATCATGTAGAGAGTTCAGCTGCAAACAATCATCCTGTAGCGAGTTCAGCTATGAAAAGATCACCCTGTAGAGAGTTCAACTAGAAGAAGTCACCTTGTAGAGAGTTCAGCTACAAAGAAACCACCATGTAGAGAGTTCAGTTGCAAACAAATCACCCTGTAGAGAATTCAGCTACAAACAAATCACCATGTACAGAGATCAA
This sequence comes from Dysidea avara, assembly GCF_963678975.1. NCBI lineage: Eukaryota > Metazoa > Porifera > Demospongiae > Dictyoceratida > Dysideidae > Dysidea > Dysidea avara. The sequence goes on from NC_089273.1 coordinate 47,443,449, forward strand.
CTACAAACAAGTTACCCTGTAGAGATATGAGCTAGATACAAGTTACCCTATAGGGATCAGCTTCAAACAAATCACCCTGTAGAAATATGTGTTGGAAACAAATCACCATATAGAGAGTTTAGCTAGAAATAAGTCACTCTGAAAAGAGTTCAGCTACAAACAATGAGAGTTTCAGCTACAGTTCAGTTATGTATAAGAAGTCACCTTATTACCTACTATATGTGATTATCATTCGTTGTTATTATACAAATATTTTTAATCAGACAAAAAGCTGTACACAAAATTTCTTCCTTTGTTCCACACTTCCTGCAGAAAAGAAAGGGAAAAAACAAGTTAAAAGGAAGCACCACAGCCAGTTTATGGCTGGCTTTGTGGCGTGCAATACAAAAAGAAGTGATATCTAAACCAAAACAGCTGAGCTGTAAAAAAGAGTGCGGCCTCCAAAAAGGCCAGGATGAAAAATGATGTGAAATCCAAGGTGGCGGCCAAAAAAATGGCTGTGATGGTAGGTTAATGGCAACAATTTTAATTACGACAATTCAGGTGAATTTGGTGCCGAATCTTAGTGGAGGAGGCAATGCAAAATCACCTGAATTGTCGTAATTAAAAATTTTGCTATTAACCTACCATCACAGCCATTTCTTGGCCGCCACCTTGGATTTCATATCTTTTTTCATCCTGGCCTTTTTGGGGGCCGCACTCTTTTTTTACAGTTTGGCTGTTTTAGTTTAGATCAAGACACACGGTAGTGTGTCGTGCGGCCCAAGGAGCCGGCGCGCCACACCCGTTAGTATATTGACAGGAAGAACGAAAACGTCATTTTCACACCTTTGTATCTCAGTGATCACTTATCCGATTGGAACCATATTTGCTACACAGTTGCCCGCCAGCCAGGGGAGTCTTCCCAAATTTGAAGGAAATCGCTCCAGTGATTTCCGAGATACGAGCTGCCAAAGTTTCGTTTTTTTTTCTTCGTTTTTTTTTTTTTTCTTCTTCGTCTTTTCGCACACTTGCAAAAGTTGCTATAACAAGCAAACGCGTACTCCGATCGCCTTGAAATTTGGCACACAGAAAGGGAGTCCAACGGCGAATGATAGCATCAAATTTGGTACAAACCCGATGAATGGTTCAGGAGTTATGACCGATTATTCGCGTAAAACAAGATCGATTTGTTGTCACGCCTACAGGATAAACCGCTTCATGAAATGAGTTGAAAATTGCTATGTAGATGGAGTAACCATCGTAGGCGTGCCTTTTGGTGGTTTGAAAGGAATCGAGATAAAGACCACGGAGATATGACACAAAACCCAACCTGTGTCACAATTACGCGATCGATTTTTATGAATAAAAAAGTATTAGTTTTCAGGCCTACTAGGCAAACCGCTTAGAGCAATGAGCTGAAAATCGGTGTATAGCTGGAATAATCTTCATAGAAAGTCCTTGCAGTAGTACAGAAGAATCGGATTACAAACCACTGAGTTATGATTCTAAAGCCAACTACGTGTAGCAAATGCGAGATCGAGATACTCTAATAGAACAGTCACCCTAATAGAGCATTGGGCTAATTTATTTACTCCATTATAGAATTTTATTATATCACAAGTTATTCTGTAGGGAGTTCAGCTGCAAACAGTTAATCTTATAGACAGTGCAGGAAGAAGCAAGTCACCATGTGGAGAGTTAAGCAAATATATCACTATAGAGATTCAGAACATTACAAGTCACACTGAAGAAAGTTCAGCTATAAACAAGTCATGCACCCTGTAGAGAATTCAGCTACAATTAAGTCACTCTCTAGAGAATTCAGCTACACAGAATTCAGCTACACACAAGTCACTGTGGAGAGAGTTCAGCTACATACAAATTACCCTGTAAAGAGATCAGCTACAAATAAAACACTTTGCAGAGTGTTCAGCTACAACAAATCAACCTTTAGAGTGATCAGCAATGAACAAATCAACACAAATGAGATAAGCTAGAAACAAATCACCCTGTAGAGAGTTCAGCTACAAAAAATCACCCTGTAGAGACATCAACTAGAAACTAGACACAATGTAAGGAGTTCAGCTAAAACAAATCAACCTGCAGAGAGATCAGCTACAAACAAATCAACTTGTAGAGAGATCAGCTACAAACAAATCAACTTGTACAGAGATCACCTATAAAAAAATCACCCTGTAGAGATATCAGCTAGAAACTACACACAATGTAAGGAGTTCAGCTACAAGCAATCACCCTGTAGAGAGTTCAGCTAAAACAAATCAACCTGCAGAGAGATCAGCTACAAACAAATCACCTTATAGAGAGTTCAGCTACAAACAAATTACCCTGTAGAGAGATCAGCTAGAAACTAGACACGATGTAAGGAGTTCAGCTACAAGCAAATCACCCTGTAGATAGTCCAGCTAAAACAAATCAACCTGCAGAGAGATCAGCTGCACACAAATCAACTTGTAGAGAGATCAGCTACAAACAAATCACCCTGTAGAGAGATCAGCTAGAAACTAGACACAATGTAAGGAGTTCAGCTACAAACAAACCAACCTGTAGAGCGATCAGCTAGAAACAAATCACCCTGAAGAGAGGTCAGCTACAAAAAATCACCCTGTAGTGATATCAGCTAGAAACAAATCACCCTGAAGAGAGGTCAGCTACAAAAAATCATCTTGTAGAGAGATCAACTACAAACAAAACACTTTGCAGAGAGTTCAGCTACAAACAAATCAACCTTTAGAGTGATCAGCAACAAATAAATCAACCTGTAGAGAGATCATCTAGAAACAAATCAACCTGCAGAGTGATCAGCTACAAACAAATCAGCTTGTAGAAAGATCAGTTAGTAATACACACAAATCAACCTATAGAGAGATAAGCTAGAAACAAATCACCATGTAGAGAGTTCAGCTAAAACAAATCAATCTGCAGAGAGATCAGCTACAAACAAATCACCTTATAGACAGTTCAACTACAAACAAATTACACTGTAAAGAGAACGGCTACAAATTAATCAACCTGCAGAGAGATCAGCTACACACAAATCAACTTGTAGAGAGATCAGCTACAAACTAGACACAATGCAAGGAGTTCAGCTACAAGCAAATCACCTTTTAGTGAGTTCAGCTACAAACAAATCAACCTGCAGTGAGATCACCCACAAAAACGCACCTTGTACAGAGTTCAATTACAAACAAATTACCCTGTAGAGAGATCAGGTAAAAGAATTCACCTTGTAGAGAGTTCAGCTACAAAGAAACCACCATGTAGAGAGTTCAGCTGCAAACAAATCACCCAGTAGAAAGATCAGCTAGAAGAAGTCACCTTGTAAAGAGTTCAGCTACAAAGAAACCATCATGTACACAGTTCAGCTACAAAGAAACCACCATGTAGAGTGTTTAGCTGCAAAAAATCACCTGTAGAGAGTTCAGCTAGAAACAAATCACCCTGTAGAGAGATCAGCTAGAAGAGGTCATCTTGTAGAGAGTTCAGCTACAAAGAAACCACCACATAAAGAGTTCAGCTGCAAATAAATCACTTGTAGAGAGTTCAGCTACAAATAAATCCCCTGTAGAGGGATCAGCGAGAAGAAGTCACCTTGTAGAGAGTTCAGCTACAAAGAAACCATCATGTAGAGAGTTCAGTTACAAACAAATCACCCTGTAGAGAGATCAGCTAGAAGAAGTTACCTTGTAGATAGTTCAGCTACAAACAATTCACCCTGTAGAAAGATCAGCTAGAAGAATTCACCTTGTAGAGTGTTTAGTTACAAAGAAACCATCACGTAGAGAGTTCAGCTGCAAACAAATCACTCTGTAGAGAGTTCAGCTACAAAGAAATCGCCATGTAGAGAGTTCAGCCTCAAACAAACCACCTTGTAGAGAATTCAACTACAACAAATCACCCTGTAGAGACGAAGTTACCTTGTAGAGAGTTCAGCTACAAAGAAACCACCATGTAGAGAGTTTAGCTGCAAACAAATCACCTGTAGAGAGTTCAGCTAGAAACAAATCACCCCATAGAGAGATCAGCTGGACGAAGTCACCTTGTAGAGAGTTCAGCTACAAAGAAACTATCATGTAGAGAGTTCAGCTGCAAACAAATCACCCTGTAGAGAGTTCAGCTACAAAAAAATCACCCTGTAGAGAGTTCAGCTAGACGAAGTCACCTTATAGAGAGTTCAGCTACAAAGAAACCATCATGTAGAGAGTTCAGCTACAAAGAAAGCACTATGTAGAGAGTTTAGCTGCAAACAAATCACCCTGTAGATAGACCAGCTAGAAGAGGTCACCTTGTAGAGAGTTCAGCTACAAAGAAACCATCCTGTATATAGTTCAGCTACATTTCAAGTCACCCAGTAGTGAGATCAGCTGCAAAAAAATATCCTGTGGGGAATAATGGGCATGTAATAAATATATGTATATAATGTGTATAATTACTAATAAAATCTAAAATAATTGAAGTATTACAAATCTTCTTTAAGTTCTTTTCTTCTTCCTGCATGTGGTAAAGAAAAAAACACATGGGTTAAAAAGGCCCCAAAACCAGCCATAGGCCGGCTTTGCAGTATACAAATACAAAAAGAAGTGATATCTAATCAAAAACAGCCAAGCTGTAAAAAAAGGTGCGGCCCCCAAAATGGCCATGGTGAAAAAAGATGTGAAATCCAAGGTGGCGGCCAAGAAATGGCAGTGATGGTAGGTCAATGGTTACATTTTAATAATGACAATTCAGGTGAATTTTGTGCCACTTGGTCTTGGCACCACATTCACCCGAATTGTCGTTATTAAAATTTAACCATTAACCTACCATCACAGCCATTTCTTGGCCGCCACCTTGGATATCACATCTTTTTTCACCATGGCCTTTTTGGGGGCCGCACCTTTTTTTACAGCTTGGCTGTTTTTGATTAGATACTATGTTACATGACAGATAATAATAATGAAAATTATGATGACCTTACTTGGTCCTAAGTTAGAGTTCTGGTTTATACATATATAGCATTACATGGATTACTGTTGCATGCTATCAGCTTACAATGTTTTGTTAATTTCTGTACCACCATGTAAGTGCCATCCTTTAACTAACCTGAAACCATGTAATTATTGTTAGCCAAGTGAGTCTGACAGTTGCTCTCTTTCAAATGATTGCTAAATATGGTAACGGTGAAAGAGATTATTTGTTGGTCAGAACAATGTAACAAGTTAATAACTGTAGGAGACAATAAGCATCACTATCAGTGATGTTGGTTGATGAGCTAATAAGTACTTCCCCTACAACTTCAGTATAATTCTTTGAATCTTTTCATACATTTTGTTAATACCTTGACAATCTGGTTTCCATTGCCTAAAACATTTATTGCAAAGTTGCATAAATATAATAATAATAATTATATTGTATGGGCACAACGTGGAGTTTTGAAACTGAGCTCCTGATGCTGTAGTGCATAAACACTGCAAGGGCTCTACTAATAGACTGAGGCCTTATAAACACAATGATTACACATTGTGCCTGAATATCTTTAATAGCTTCTTTACAGAAAAGCCATTAGATAAAGTATGTTACCATCTAACTTGAAAAAACTATGACACCAAAATTTATTTTTAAGACATTTTTAAAAAGTTTAAATTGTAGGAGCAAAATTATGCAAAATTTTTGATGAAAAATGAAATGGTAACTCTAATTGTTAGTGATTTTACAGTAGCATAATCAAAAAGTAATGGAATTTTTTCACATGTAATAGCACTATTTCTATGGCAACCATGCATGATCATGTGACACAACTACATGTTAGCACTACTGTATGTACCCAAACCTAGATTCTGTGAATATGTTTTGCTTGGTTAAACACCTACACCATAGTTTAAAAGCACTGACATGGAAACTACTCAAAATCAACCACTACTTGCAATTGATGCTCGATAACAATTTACTTTCAAAACAATTGTTACAATTACACTCACATGTGGTAATTATTGAAGGTGTAGCATTTAACTAAGGAAATAATGGTAATTGTTTTCATGGAATATCTGCTTATAATCTTTCCATGTTTCCAACTTATAACTTCCTAACCCTTAATGTAATCTTCTTAAAACTTGCTGAGCAGTATTTTGCTATGCATGGTCAATAGTCTAACAAATTTTCAATTTGCACCATATTCATAATTATGACAGGTCAAATTGCGCTAAATTGTTGGATAGGCTATAAGATTGCATTGATTTTGTCAGACTGGGTCAGATTTGGTACCAACCCCATAACAACCTCCAGTGTTGGAGTTGAAGCACCAGCACTGCATTAAAATCAGGTATACACTATGATGACCTTATTTGGTCCTTAGTTATAGAGTTCTGGATTATTACAAATTTCATAGTATTAGGTTACAAAACACCTGCTGCATATTATCAGCTTACAATGTTTTTGTTAATAATTACTATACAGCCATGTAAGTGTTATCCATTACTAACCTTAGGTTGCATAATTATTGTTATCCAAGTAAGTCTCACAGTTGGTAGCATTTTCCCTTTCAGAGGATTGCCAAATATGGTAATGGTGAAAGAGATTTCATTTATCTATTGGTTAAATCAATGAAACAAGTTAATAACTGTACAGTGAGCATCACTTTCAGTGTGAATGGCTTAGCTAGTATAATAGGTACTTACCTTACAACTTCAGTTCCAAAATGGTAACTTCCTTTGAATTCTTTCAGACATTCTGCATATTGTTGACTGATAACATTGACATTACATTAGCATATTTTTGAAGTGGTTGTCTTTATCTATGTACAACAGAAGTACTGTATGTTAAGTTATTGATATGAACCAGATGTGAACCCTGGGACAAATGTTAATACAACAATTACAATAATACAATTGCTTTGATTTAATCCCACATGATTGTGACATGAAAGCCCTTATAGTATAATATATTTTTGGCTTAATAACAAGTGTAAAATTGCGGATACTTGTATTTCAATATTAATGTTAATTTTTCTGTGTTTTAATTGCTGTTTGTAATAAAGACTTTCTTAAGGATGATAATTAAACATCTTAATGAGATTGTATGGTAGATGTGTAGTTACTTCCAGGGCAATAGCTATTATACCATACGTAAACTCTTTGCAGTATAAATATAACTAAGAAGTTGTGCAGTGTATTGAAACTTGAACATTGTTAACCTACAATGTTCAGAAGATACATAAGATAAAAGCAATCACTCATTATCATATTCTTATATTCCAGTGATTATAACATTTAAAGCAACCAGGAACAACGTGTTGACAGAAAAAATATGGAATACCATCTTACTGCATTGTGTATGGCTGCACTACACAGATGCACAAACAGGTTTTCTCATTGTGGCTTTCAGATTTTATGGCTTCTGAGACTTTAAATACACCAGCATTGAAGTGGTGGGACACTAGCTAGTTATCATCATGATGTTAAAGATTACAAGTGTCCTTCTGCTAGCTTTGCTTGTAAGGAGTACTGAAGGAGTCACAAACAACACAAACGTTGAGGATACTGTTGTCAATTCAGGATTACCATGTTGCAGTGTTAACAATCATTCTTTTGATTTATTCAATGATGCACTCAGAAATCTCACTAGCAATGCTGTAATCAACATAACAGGAGATGCTTTTCTATCTTCAATTGTGATGCTGACAGGTCTTGATAATATTACAATAATTGGACAAGGGAATCTCACTGTGAATTGCAATGGTACAGGAGCAATTGAGTTTGTCTCATGTAAAAATGTGACAATTCAAGGTATCACCTGGTACAGGTGTGGCTCTAGCAGTAAGTCAGAATATCCTGGAATTATGTTTTATAATTCGTCTAATGTTGTACTTCAATCTTCTTCCTTCAATAATTCCATAGGACAAGCCATTGTATTGTCAAAAATGTCAGGAATTGTTTCTATTGACAATTGTCGGTTCACTCAAAGTAATTATGATACAGGTCATGGTACTGCAATATACTATTCCAAGAGAATTGAAGATGATCTTCATTTACAATTAATCATCCACAACTGTACTTTCTCTCAAAATTCTGCTGTCGGAAGTGTTGTCTATTTTGCTAGTTCAATAAAGGAAACAAATGACTATTTAATCATACAAAATTCTGTGTTCAGTTACAACAAAGCAGTACCAATTTACATCTCCCATAGCACACTTCATCTTAAAGGTGACATGGTGTTTGAACATAATATAGCATTTAAAGGTGGAGCAATATTCAGTATCAACTCAGTTATTGTTTTCAAAGATAATCACCAATCCAAGTTTTACAGCAATTCTGCAATTGTCAATGGAGGAACAGTGTTCCTTAGCCATTCTAAGATGCACATTGGAGAGAGTTCAGTTATTGATTTTAAGAATAATGGTGCAAAATTCAATGGAGGAGTGATATACTCATTAAAGTCTATAATATCATTTGGAAAACACTCAGTAATTGCATTTGAAGGCAACAAAGCTGCTTCTCAAGGAGGGGCTATATGGTGTAAAAACTGTGATAATGTATTTCATGAAAACTTATCTGTTAAGTTTTCCAGTAACATGGCTAAGAATGGAGGAGCTATTTTCACCTCTAATCATTCTGTTTTGTTATTTGATGGAAGGTCAGAAGTGACATTTACTGACAATACAGCTAATTTTGGAGGAGCTGTTTACTCTACAAGGTATTCTGAGTTATTATTTACTGGAAATGCTACTATGACATTTTTAGTTAATTATGCCAACTTCTATGGAGGAGCAGTATTTTCTTATAAACACTCTAGCATCAAGTTCACTGGAAACTCTACAATTAATTTCTATAACAACAGAGCTAAGCATGGAGGAGCCATTGACTCTCTAAAATATTCTGTGGTATTATTTAATGAAAGCACAACAGTTACATTTAGAAATAATTCTGCCATCTTTGGTGGAGGAGCTGTCAACTCATATCAACACTGCAGCATCTTGTTTAATGGAAATGCTACAGTGACTTTCCATGCCAACAGAGGTACGCTTGGAGGAGCTATTTATTCTGATCAATACTCTATCATCATGTACAATGGAAACTCTACAATTAATTTCTATAACAACATTGCTAGGTATGGAGGAGCTGTGTTCTCTTTAAGCTATGCTGGGGTATCATTTAGTAGAAATACAACCGTGAACTTTGGAGGTAATTCTGCCAACAACAGTGGAGGAGCCATCTATTCTCATCAATACTCTAGCATAATGTTCAATAAAAACTCTGCAGTGATGTTTCATCGCAACAGAGCTAGGAATGGAGGAGCTGTGTTCTGTTTAACTTTTTGTGACATATCATTTCATGGAAACACAAAAGTAATATTTAATGATAACAGTGGTACTAATGGAGGAGCATTGTCCTCGCAAAATTATTCTCACGGTAAGTGTAAACCTTATCAACAGTATGAAATTTGAGTGATCTCAACAGCAGTAATGAAGTTGTTGCCACAGATGTATACGATAACAATAGAAGAAAACAAATCATGCGGATAATTCCCCGACTTACAAATGCTGAGAATCTATAAGACATTCTTGCTGACTGGCTGATTATTCCTACAATGATAGTGACAGCTACTGGATGTATGTAATGAATGACTTGTTGATCAATTCCACTCATGTTCTTCACAAAGCAAAGTTGTCCTAGAAATTGTGGAGTAACTTTGGCTGCACTAGACATAATGCTAACAACAGTAAACAGTTCTTGTGATACATACAAATTTTGATCCAGTAAAATATCCAACATACTGTAATAGTACGTAATAACATAGAAATAACCAATCTCAACATGATAGTATGTCACCACAAACACTACTACAACCAAGACTATCCAATAAATAATTGTCAAAATGATCACCAGTGCTGTCTGCCCAGCTGTACATTTGTTGATGCTTACACAATTTGCAGAATCAAATGAGAGAGCATAACCTTCCTCACAACTACCACAAGCAGTACCAGATCTGTGTGAACTACATTGATCAGTTCTCACTGGTGAGAGTTGATAAAATCCATTGGATGTATCACAGCAAGTGAAATTGCAGTAGGTGTTTGGACAAACTGTTACTGTTGCTTTTCCATCAACAATACCAAACCAGTAACCTCTTTTGATAGTTGATGTGCTACCAGAACAAGACACAATGTCACTGTCATCGTAGCATTCACACTTTTGAGTAGAATTATCATAGTGGAAACCATGGTGACACGGTGATAGTTCTGCTATTAGTCCAACAGAAATTTCTACCTCACTATTTGTAAATGATGTGATGGACATTGAGAAATTAGTTTTATCAGAAATCTTTGTACCAACTACACTGATTCCTTCAAATAGAGTACAAGCTATAGGAACAAATTGTGTACCATCAAATTGGTGAGTTTGGCTTTCCCTAGTTACAACAAAGTTAACTCCTTCAGCAGGTTTATTAAAAGCACTTAGTACACAGGCATTGATTTTAATGTTTTGACCAAGCATTATGTTAGATATAAAATAGTTCTGGCATCTACTTGAATTATTGGTAGCATTGGTGCAGGTTGCTGGGTTATATAGAGCTAGATGATGAGGAGGATGATTGTGCGTCACATTTAAACCTACAATATTATTCAGACAAGTTACATCGCATGATGATTCAAGTTGTACATAGAAATTATCCCCTATAAGAGCAGTGTTTTCACTAAAATCAATACTTGTGGAGTTTGACAAGATTTTGCTCTGGTTAGTTTGCTTCAATTCACCATAAATGGCTCCACCAAAACGACTAGCATTGTTGTGATAAAATTCAACATCACATTCATTTTCAAATGTCATAGTGAAATTATTAATCAGGTGTATTCCTCCACCATTTCTAGTTGCTGAATTATAGGCAAATCTTACCAATGAATTCTTAGCACATTCTATGTTTGATTGTTGACCGTTGATAGCTCCACCTTCAATGGCTTTGTTGTTTATAAACTGGATGTTTGAACTATCTGCAAAAAGCAAACGTGAGTGTGTATTAATAAACATGGCACCTCCATTAGATGCTTTATTACCATCAAATATCACAGATGAATTTCTATCAAACATCATGTTGTAATTAGTTTCACAGTTAATACTTCCACCTATTTCATTAGCTATGTTAGCTTCAAATAACACCATTGTGTTGCCAGCAAATATCATGTGAGTGTCACCCAAAGAGAATAGCACTCCACCAAGCTTAGCATCATTGCCGCTGAAATTCACTTTTGAGTCTCCATTAAATACTAAGCTGCAGTTATTTTCAGAAATGATAGCTCCCCCTCTTTCACCAGCACTGTTACCTTCAAATGTCACTGTTGTGTTCCCATTAAATTTGACACTACTACTGTCAACAGAATTAATAGCTGCTCCATGGCCACTAGCACAATTACTATTAAATGTGACATTTGCATTTCCACTAAATAATATATTAGAATAATGTTCACACCACAAAGCTCCCCCATGAGTAGCATTATTGTTATTGAACATCACAACAGAGTTACCGTAAAATATCACACCACAATGTGAACTGGCTACTATGGCACCTGCAAACCCGCCTGTGTTGGCTGTAAATGTCACTTTACATTTTCCATCAAATGATATACTTGAATGACTCTCAATGTACACAATCCCTATACGCTGAGCTCTGTTGTTACTAAATGTCACTTTTGAGTTTCCATGAAAGAAGACATCACAGTAATCATAACAGTTCATAGCACTTCCATCTCTAGCTCTGTTGTCGATGAATTTTACATTGGAATGTTCGGTTAATCTAGCATTTAAGTAGTCATTCAGCAGTAATGCTCCGCCATTCTTTGTAGCATAATTGTTCATAAATGCTACTGTAACATTTCCAGTGAATGATACACTAGAATTACGGCTATAATGTGCAGCACCTCCAGAAATAGCACTGTTGTTCATAAATAACACATTTGTAGCTTCACGATACATTATTTCTGAACTGGATAAACAGGACATAGCTCCTCCTGTGAAAGCATTATTGTCCTCAAATATCACATTTGTGCTTCCCTGAAACAGCACTTCAGATAAAATTCTGGAGACCACTGCTCCTCCAAATAGAACTGCCTTATTGTTGGAAAATTTCACAGTGGATTTTCCATTAAATATAATGTTAGAATGGTCATAACTGGTAACCGCTCCTCCGTATTTTCTGGCAACATTGCTATTAAATATTACAGTAGAGTTTCCATCAAATCTAATACCAGAGAATCTGTCAGAGTATATGGCTCCTCCATATTGAGCATTGTTGATACTAAACATCACATTTGAATATCCATCAAATAATAGGTCACAATGAACACAGCCCACAGCACCTCCATATTTTTCCTGTGTGTCGTTGAATTTAGCACTATTTTTGATAAATTTTACAGTTGAGTTTTTAGTAAAAGAAACTGTTACATTGACATTCAAATTCAATGCTCCTCCACCTCTACTGGCATGATTATCTTCAAAAGTCACCATTGTTTTTCCCATAAATGATATGTTACAATGAGTGACAACGGTTTCTATTATAAAGTAAGAGGAATGATGTGTATTACAAGAATGTTAAGAATACTTACATATACATATTTATAATAATATAAAATTTAATGACTTGAAGTTCTCAGTGCACTGTTAAACTGAAGTGCTATGGTAATACTTAGAGGTACTATTTTTGACAAAATACATCGGTTGTAGGTGCTACCATAGTACATCAGCTTTAACAGTGTACATGTGACTGGATCTGCAAGCATCTGACATTGTTAGCAAACAGATATTATTGAAGCGTCAATGTGTGCACCTTGTCACAGACTAATATGATAGCTAGCAGTTGTTTTCTTTAGCTAGATCTTTTGTTTAATTTATAAAACAATGGCTGCTTGTTGAGCTGCAACTCTATTAGATGATGGCAGTGGGTGGGATATTAATTGCATTCAGAAGTGGAAAAGCAACACATTGAAAGTCAAAAAGCTTAATATCACTTTCCCTAACCACGAGACTCTGATAGTTAAATATACTTTTAAATTCCATAGTGCAGTTATTCACCACTGCTGAGAGTTTAGTGCTGAGTCCACCCACTCAAGTCAGTTGAGAATACATATATTGAAATACCTTAGACCACCATTCAAACATTTGATGACAGTTTTGCACACAAAAAACAACTCTTGCTGTAAAGCATATAAGAACAGTATAAACACTTGCGGTGTGTGCACAGTATCAACTTGTGGCAACCATTGCTTGGGCTGACTAGAGTAATAAGTCAGGCTTTACCAGATTCAGTAATAATCTATAAATGTTTTATTATTGTTAGTATGGTGTTGTTGTTTCTTAGCACAATGAACATCCCCTTAATCAGACAACATGGTACAATATTCCTCAAGATGGCAGTGTTTTAAAAATCGACATCAGCAAAGAGGGTGTCCCTTGTTATGCAAATGAAGTCATCATGTATGCTTATGTACGCAGTGGTTATGCGAAGGATCGTAAACCTGGGCATGTCACTTTCTCTTCAAGTTACACACATGGGACCATGGAAAAGTACATGTATTACTTCACCTATGACCAGTCAGCTATCAGCTTTAATTCTGAAAACATCAGCTTGCCAGTTGCAAAAGAAAGGTGCATTTATGTCAAGATGGATGCACCACCGTCTGATAATTTTGATTCCAAAGTGAAAGTCATAGGGTATAAGATGCAACCATAAATTCTGCAGCTGTGGAACTGTGGAACATTTTACATTAACTTTAGCTGTTGTTAAACCGATGTAGTTGTTGTAGATTATGCATACGTGATTGAGATAGAGTTTATGGATGAGTTTGAAATTTGTTATTCATTATGTAAATAACTTTTCATTTATATTATAGAAGAGGTTATTCAGGTTTTACTGTGTTACAAAATTTATGAGATACACAAATTGTTTTTATTGGTGTTACATGCGATGCATTGCATGGAAACTTGCTACAACAAAATCATTGTTATATAATGTTTTATTATTACTGGTCAGTTGACCCCCACACATATTTTACTGGATTTGTGAAAGGACACTCATTTTTAACTAACTTTTATAGTTTTTAACTGTCGATAATTTTCCATGTGTAAAGCTACAATTAATCACTTCAAAAAGTCATTTGTTACAACAGATTATTTGATGGTAAGTGAAATGTGTAAACAGTACCTTTGTACCTTTATTAGCTCATTTTAGTGATATTATGATATGTATTGCTACTATCTGAAGCATTTTACCATATATAGTATGTTTTATGCATATATGTTCTGTAGTTACATAATTATATGAAGTAATGAAAAAGCACACTGTGTATAATATAAATAACTATTGTTTGAAAAGAGTACAAAATAGTTTTACAGTTTTACTAGTCCTTCAAACTAAGTCAGTTTAGCTAGTTAGATTTGAGGTGCTTGAGCTTATCAGCAACATCAAGGATATTAGGTACCAGGTAATCCAGTATGTTGCCTTCAATCAGACCTTCTCCTTGATTGCCATAATTCTTAGCCTTCCAGCACCACTTGTCTGTCATAACAGAGTCTCTAGCAACTGGTACAGGATCACGACCATTTGAGAATATCAGCATTTCCCGTTTAGTGTCAATGTTGATACCTTTCTTCATAAATTGACCTATGAAAAGATTACAATCTGTTGTACAACTCTGAAATGTTATTCAGCTATGAAATGTAGTGAATTACATGTGTCAAGTTTTATTCATGTCAAAATTGTTTACATGGTAGCATGCTCATTCACTATAAGGCACTAAATCATTGTCATGCATTTTTAGCAGCGAACCAGATTATTAACCGTCAGTAGGATTCATTTTGCTACCAGTACTGTTGAGACTTTTGTGTAGAACTTTTAAAAGGGATTTCCACTGACACTGTCTGGCTGTTCTATTAGAATAGATGACTGCATCATTAGCTTTTCGATTGTTGCACCTAATTATTGTACTAAAATAATTGAAGAGGTCAGTGGAAAAAGAAGACATGCGCCATTTTAGATTTTCCATTTTCTAAAAATTAGAATGGCTTGTTTTAGTCAAGTAAACAACAGAATTTAAAGTTCGTGAAAATTTTTTAACAAATTTAGTATTACAATAATTCATTATGTCCCAAAATTCTGTTTAATGCTCTCTACATGGTCACCTAAATTTTCAAATGGCACTTGTCCCCTTTTCCCACTGGCCCCTTTAATTATACAGCCAACTATATTACTATGATGCAAGTTACCATTTATATAGATTACACTGAAAATTATTTTTCCATGGTAGCTAAATCCCTGATTTAGGTAGCTTAAGATCTTAATGTAGGAACTTTTCTTAATTTCACTGTACGAAATAATTTTGTGTGCCATGTGAGAAAAACGAGTGTTAATGGTGTGTTAATGTTGGTGCTTAATCCGTCCAATCCTAGAGTAATCAGTGCTAATAAGGAAGAATTCGAGTAGATACGAAGAATTCGAAGACGCTTAACGTCTTGGTGTTAAATCCAAATGAATTTAATGGAAACTATTTTCAACAATATGTAGTTCTTAACAAGTTTACCTTTTCTTGTATATAATACACAATGCATACTTGTCTATACTACTCAAGCAGTCTATTATAAGACTGCCGGGCCTATGAAAATAGGGTATGTGGGTAAAAACTACACATCATTACATAACAGGTCATATCTCAGTATTGCAATAGAATATCTGCTTCAGTAACTTGCATTATACCGCCAATTAAATCTTTAATAGGTGATGAAAAAATTACATGTCTCACTGCTTGAAGGTTCTTAGTTTACTAATTTGTTAAGATGCCTTACTGTAGTTATACTGATAGTAAAGTGTCAGTAAACTTAAGTATATGGAACATAATTATTTTACTAAGTTTTAAACTCTCAGTAAAACATCAGTGAATGCGGGTTTACTGAAAAACTACTAAAATAACAAACAATTAACTGTTCCATATACTGGGGATATACCACTGTAGTAAACTAAGATACTTCAAGCAGTGTCTATAGCATAACAAACACTGTGAAAAAAGAGGCATATAAAATGTTATATCCAATGGCCTAAACTATACAAACAATCTTAGTATAGGTTTGTACTATACTAACCATCCTATATTTTAGTATATTCCCCATATTATATTACCAAACTAGATTATATCTAGTTTAATGCCCATGCTATATTTATTGTATATAATACAATATGGCTTCATTTTAGTTAACACATTAAAATTTTTTTTTTTGTGAAATGATTAATAGTTTCAACAGAATGGCAACTTAGCTGAACTACAGTATACCACTCATAGGTTAGACTATGTATGTGCATAAATAGGCTTATGCATGGTGTTTAATTGTATTATTTCTGCAGCATAATACCCACTGATTCTGGATTGGATAGCTTGATGGCCACATGCTGATCTGGCCAGCATACATGATACTGGGCATCAGAAAAGTGGCTGTCGAACATATAGCTATATATTGGTGTAGCACTTTATGATCTATTATGTCGAGCAATCTTATTTTCATGCATGCTCTAATTTACACAGCTATAAATCAACACCAAAGAACTCTTTTGCTATTTTTGTGGTATTACATTGTAGCTATGTATATTGCAGATGCAAAAATGCATGGATTTGACTTTGTACGTAGCTTCCATCACATGTACGTTGAATTGTTTTTAATGTGTATTTATTACTATCTCATTTCTCCTCTTCCAAAAAAAAGCTATGTGGTCTGTGAAAAGGGTGACACCAAAAGGCTAGGCTTGCACAACCCAAAACATAAACATCTAGCTAAATACAAAGGCTACAACAGCACACACAACTTATAAAACACACATTTACAAAACACAGCTCACATAAGCATATAACATATTAAATGGGACCAAAAAAGTAATTCTTAACTGAACAACGAAAAACGTTACACTTAAGACACAGATAGAATGCTAAATATTGTTCCAGAGAAACTGAAGGTGATAAATTAGTAACATCTGTCCTTAAAGGGTACGAATGAAAATAAAGACTGAAAGGGGACTCCTTGGATATTTGTGTGTGGTCAACAATAACCATAGATACTATCTATGCAATAACATGACACACATCTGTGAATATGTTGTGTGACATGCTATCCGGTGAGTACTACAGTGACGAAGGTACTATTTGTTAGGACAAGCAATAAAATTTTATCTGAGTAACGTGTGCACTCAAGCCCATTTTCCTGAGCACCTGCATGCACAGTACGCCGAATAAAAAGTGTTTCTAATTAGCTACGCCCTTACCATATCGACTTTGTCGCTGTATTCCATTAGTGAATGAACCAAGAATTGACCTCTACTTTGGCCCCTTTTCTGTTACACCTTTTCACTGGCTATAAGTCACTAAGTTTAAGTCCTTGCAATTAGGTTAGGCCGGTAATCCAAAGGTTTCAGCACATGTTGCTGTCAGACCATCAGTGCTGGTCACTGCAAAGCGCTAATAACAATAACAAACGTACTCCTCTGATGAGACTCAGTATCCTCGTAGGTATTTATGGTACGATAAAACCCACAATCAATCCAAAGTATATCCAATTAATGAGCAACACGAGCAAAATGTTTGTTAATAGTGTTCCCGTTTGCCGTAAGAATAGCAGTGAGGTAACAGAGTGAGTGTAGTCTCCCTTGGGTGCACGAGACGCTATAACAGTGAGTGTGAACCATACGGTGGGTTGTATTATGTTCTCCGTAATACGTAGGCCATGGATAATGGTAGCTAAGGCATATATTATCTATGCGTAGGCCTACCGGGAACCGTGGCTGAGAAAGTACTATTAGAATATAGTCTAGTGTCCAGGGCAATTTTTTTTTCAAACGACCCATAGATCAGAATGAAAATGACCTGAGGGCACCTAAACACAAAAAGGGAGAAATAGGGCTGGATACTAGACTGTACTTTCATAAGTCAAATTTTTTTTAGAGTGTATGGTCGGGTGTGAATTTCTGGTAATGAACTTTTTGGCAATATTTTACTTTACCCTCTCACCACCACAACTGCCACTTTCTAAGTGCTCTGTAACACCAGTCAAGTGTTTTAGTAGCCCCTGCGCTTCTCCTGTAGCGGCCACAGTGAACGGGAACCTTAAGAGAATGGGAACAGGGATAACTGGTCTTCCACTCATGATGGCATGGTTAGATGATCTCATCATCAACTTCTGAAATGTCAGCATTGTACACAATGATAGTGGCACTAATATTGAAGAGAAACAGTAAGGAGAGGTATTGTATAGGTCAGAGTGGAATGTTGCTACTTAAGTACAGCTCAAACCGGTGACCTCGTGCCTACATGCACATGCGTGCTTGCGAAAACTAGACTTGGGAGTTGATTGCTTTAACTGTAAACAGGTTAGTGATGTTTACTGTGTGATTGCAAACAGTACTAGCCTATAAAGTTGTGAGATTCCGGGTTTGGATTCATTCACTTGGGCCAAATTTTGCTATTTAAAGCTATATAGCGACACTGTGGTTGCTCTTGTGTAAAAAAAAGCAAACTGATAATTAAATTCCTTGTTCTATAATGAATCACTTGATATATAGTATATTTTGTATGTTATAGCAGTTTAGAAGCTACAAATTTGGTGGTGAGGGGGTTAGTACTGTAACAATTTTTTTTGCCTATAAGAATTGCTTTGCTACGGTTGTTTTGTCCCAAGCAGTGTTGCATCATTCATGCTGTTATATCTAGCAGTGTCAATGAATTAGTGGTGGACATTATCAGACAGTCCACACCACTAAAACTAAAACTGTTGTGCAAAGAGGTAGAGGTGGTTATAAAGGTAAACGTGCTCAAGCTATGAACCTGTCTGTGGGGTCTTGTGGTCTATTTCTAGTTAATAAGTTATCAGTATATGAATCATTTTCAAATCATTGCCAAGCACTGAAATAACTACCATGCACGTACGTATTGAAAGCTAGGTCCAAATAAATTCCAGATCCTAAATGAAGGCCATGGGGCTCTACTATTATTATTAAGTCTACCATTTGGGCACTATCATGTGTTGTGGGCTATTACACCTTTTATTGCATGCCCCCAAAATGTATGGGAAAATTTTCTACACCCGGTTAGTTTAGACAATTTTGACACGTTTACATTTCCATTAATTGGACTTCTGGCATCATCATACTCACAGAGAGTTGCTCTACATGTATCAAAACTAAACAGACTTGAGGTAGGCGGTACATGATAATTAATTTAATTTTTAATGGTTTTTTAAATTGAAATGTATAGGACATGACTGTTCCAACATTTTTGTCATGAACAAAAGTATAGCAAATGTCTGCAAACTTCTTGATATGGAACTCTAAAGTTATTTCAATTGACTGATAGGAGTATCATACACAAACCACACAACTCCATAGACAGAAAGACAAATGTATGAATATAATTGACATTATGTGTATTCATGATCACCACCTCACTTATGATTATATTAAAGCTAAACCTATTACCATAAATGGTAAAACTTACAAGCAATGCTGAGAAAATCATAAATTTGTATTGATTTAAAACTACACATCACAGAAATGTATATATATATAGAAGCACAAGGGTTGTGCATTACTATCAACCTTCAGTTGCACAAGTATTGCTACAGATCTAGACCAGACTATAGTATGTTCACGTTGAGCTGAATCCTCAAAAACATTTAATAACTCATGGATGCAATTACACATGATCTTGAAATTTGGCTCATTTGTAGTACTGCTTGACCCGCTAAAAATATTTCAAAAT
Organism: Dysidea avara; assembly: GCF_963678975.1. Taxonomy (NCBI): domain Eukaryota; kingdom Metazoa; phylum Porifera; class Demospongiae; order Dictyoceratida; family Dysideidae; genus Dysidea; species Dysidea avara. The sequence goes on from NC_089273.1 coordinate 47,463,202, forward strand.
CTTGTTGTTCAAATGTTTGACATAATATTTACGACCAATCAAAATTTTCACAATACATTTCTTATGGGGAAGCCATATAAATACAGTGTACATTACAGCCCTTTTCCAAACTTGTACTGGAGCCAAACCATACGTGTCTGTTGTTGACACCTTGCTGTTACCAATAATCATCTGGTTGGCTGAAATGTTAACTCTGTTGAGAAAAAAATGTTTTCAGGATTCAGCTCAACGTGATCATACTATAGCTAATCTGATAATATTATGGGTTCTGGTGTGCTCATGGTGGTTTCATTGTTGTATGGTTCTATTGTTTCTATAGGTTCTTGAAGGTGTGGGTACTTGAGTCTTGCCTTATATGAAGCATTGACACTTGACATTTAATATTCCTAGGTACAGACCTGCTGGGTGGACTTATATAGCTGGGTATACTGCATGGAGCAATGTAAATAAACTTTGCTGCTCAACAATAACACAGTACTATTAACAGCAACTGGGAATTAGTGATCATAGAACGTGAAACCTCAATGTTATTTGTATCGATCTACACAAAAATCCATATTATACACACACACGTATTATATAAAAATCACTGTACCCTCTTTGTTTCCCAACTCAACACTGAAATCATTTGGGATGACAAAAGCTGTATACGTACATTAAATAGTACAAGTAACTTCAGTAGATAAATATCTAATCTATCCTTCTAACTAGGGGTATGCATACATTAACTTTGTCAATACCATAGTCAAACTGTGTGGATTGTTCTACTATTGCACAATTAGACATTATTCTACTGAGAGGTAAAAAGGTTGCCTCAGATTCTTCAATAAATAGAGTGGAGGATACTACAACAGAGTTTTTAAACCAAAATTTTCTAGGGTGATCGTCATACCATTTTACCTTTGCAAAAATGAATGTTTCATCATCTATGCCATCAATGGTGGGATTGTGCAAAACAAAATATTCAATAAGGCCTGTTCTAACATCCTCTGATAAGCAGTTGTGATCGTGGCTAATGATTTTTCCTATGCAGTTAGGCCATATAGCCATTATGCAAGTTGATTTGTGCGAACGTGACCTTAATGATGTATACCAATGGCCATAAACTTTTACTTGATAAAATTCAGTATACTTCATTGGAACATGTTGAATCACTGATTGTCCCATGGACAGTCAACAGTATGCGTCCTTTAGCTTATTTCTGAGGGATTCAGTAAAGTATTTTTCACGAAAGGGAGGTATGGTATGATGACAGTCTTGTAAGTTAGCAGTTACAGTGGCAGGTGAGCAAAAGAGATTTTTTTCATAGCCAAAATAGGACTTGCTATCAAATATCTCATTCCTGTCATCTATAATTGCATAGTTGTTTGTTACACTGCTAATACATGGTAACAGTTCAGGAGGAGTCAGTTGTGATACATTTGTGACACTCAGGTTTTGCATTAAGATGAATTTCTCCAAAACCTGAATTTCAGGTGCATGCCAACTCTTTTGAAAAGATTCAAGTATGCCATTGTAGCGTTCAAAAGAAAAACACCAGAATGAATATACAGGTCCAAAATCTTCTACACATTTACATAAATGGGCATGTAAATGCATGTTGGGCGTGACACAAGCTTCCCCAAAAAGTCGTTCAAATTTATGGCAAAACTCAAGTACCAGATGGTCTGCGACAGCTACTTCTGTTTCATGAATAAAAGGACGGCATAAAATAGAGCAGAAATTTGAGAACGTGCACCACATATCAAAGTGTTCTGGTGGTAAAAAATCTCGTAGCACAAAAGGTGAATAAACTATAGTCCAGATCATCCACTGTTCAGCTGTAAATCCTGAGAAAGAAGAAGATATTTTACCAGGCAGTCTACCTAATTGTGCAGGAACCTCTATCAAGTCCATTTTGTTTTGTATGGCATTTAATGTTGACTCACATAAAATGCCTCTGGTTTTCCATAAACTAGTAACATTTTTGGCCGTGCCTAAGAATAGATTATGCATGGCATCTATCATATGGCAACGCACTATATCAAAATATTTTAGCTCTAATAATTCGGAATGACGCACTCCAATTTCTTGTTGAATCTTCTCTTGTGCAGCAGCTGTTGTAGCATTTTTTGCCTCTAAAGCCTTGGTTCGATGAGTTTTTATATCACGCAATTGCCATTCATCTCGTTGAAAGCCAGAATAATCTGTTGATTCTTTTGTCAGAAATTCTTTCAAACATTTAGAGCAACCACGTTTTGCTTTGAAGCCATAGAAACCGCATATCTTTCTGGTTGCTGGAATATCAGAACTAATGCAAGCCAGAGCAACACGTATAGTTTTAATTCCCAAGGTGACTTGGCCACTGTTAATATGAATGCCATGATAGAGCTGGTTCAGTTCATCCACTAAAGGCTTTATGTAAGTGTTAACAGTCAACTTAGGCTCGTTAGGTCCTGGTATAGTACCTATGATAATAACATTTTCTGGCTTGAATCGTAAAGTGCGTGGCAAGTTCAGTATCACTAAATATATCACACCAATACTGTATACAGTATGTTTGTATGGTCTAAACCAATCTATGTTAAGCATAAGAAGTAAATTCCCTGGCATTTCTAAAAAATCTTTCCAATCCATCCAGAATTTTGCATCATACACATCAGTCATGTAACCTTCAACATTATTTAATTGCCGCCAGTGTTCACAACTTTTGAAAAAACCTGGACGAGTTGCAAACCTTTCTAAGGATGTTTTTATGCTGTTGTAAAGAAACATTTTCCGAGGATAAAGCTTTTCTTTTCCTTGTACTTTAATTGTTTTCATTAAAGTAGCACCGCATTCAACTCTGTGTACCCTCTGAGGATGATTTATAAATTTTATGTAGTCACAAACACGACTCACTTCTGAGTTTCCAGGCCCTGCTACAACGGCTGATTCTTCCTTGAATAGTTTATGGCATGAGGGGCAAACGCAATATCTTTCAAATTGGAATTCCATTCCATAATTCTTTTTTATAGAGTACAGAGTTTTAGGGATGTCCTCAAATATGGCAGGCTGCATGTTATAGGTTGCAGATATCCAGTTGAAGAGAGAAGAAATTAGGTTAATAATGTGCTGGAGTCCTCTATCAGATACATGGTAACACAGTTGAAAAAATAAAAGAAAATAACTTAATAGATAATTAATGTTTGTGACAGGTTTTGGGTCCTGATCGCTGACCTCATTTTCAAAATCATTTTCCCACACTTCAGGTGCTGAATCAAAGCTCTCATCACTCGATGCTTGAAGGTTGTCATCTCCCTGTATTTCTTCCATACAGTAGTGGTCATCCATAATAGTAGCCTCACACTGAACAACATCAGAAGAGTCACTGCTGGAAATTTCATCTACTTGCTCTACTTGTATGTCACAATCTCCAGTGCTATTAATACAAGACTTTGTCTGCTGGTGCCGGCAATATGCAAAATATGATAATTTTTCTTTGCAAAACGGGCACTGGATTCTGGGACGTTTTGGATTGCTTGCCATATCTATGTAATTTAAAATTTAAAATTTAACTTTATGCATGCTAAAGTAGTCATGCATGATAATGACAACATACAGCAATAGCTATATACAAGGTAAGAGGAGCCTAGACTCAGGGATACACAACTACCTGAAACACACATAGCTGGATCCCTGGCAAAACAAACCCATAAATTACAGCACACACAATTATACAACATGAACTAAAAACAGTGAAAAGTTCCTTAATATCCCACAACTCTCACGAGTGGGCATTGAAGATCCTATAGGAGGATAAGTAGCTAACTACGTATACTGAGCTGCAAGTACGTATAGCTGCAAGTACGTATAGCTGCAATTAGAACTAAAAACGACTGTAAGGCACAAACACAATCAACTCATGTGTTAATGTACGCAAAACTAAACTACCGCTAGCTACGCGTAACATATACAGCTTTAGTCAACGACGCATGGCCTAAGGCTTAAAGTTAGCCAAGCATGTATTCATTGAACATATAGCTAAACAAACAAGGTTATCATACTGGAGCTCAACTCAACCATTTGTTTAATATAGTGCCTATCACGTGGATCTCCATGTTGCAAGCCATGCGGTGTGGTTCCGTGATGAAATGCATGTTCTATATTTAGCTAGCTTGCTATAATATAAATAACGTATAGAATACATACATACAGTTATATACCTCAATAATCTTGAACTTCTGCTTGGAGTAGGCTGTGAAACGCTTCTTACAATTGCAAACTATTGTATGTCACGTGAAACCAAAACTATTGTTCATTAGCTAGCGATATCCTGTTCATCAGTTGCAATACTCGCTTTAGTCTCGCGGCGCCCGACCCCCCAGGAATTTAAATTGTGTGACGTTCGCGAATTATTTGCATATAACTGAAAATGAATCGGATAATTATGCGGTGGTATATGTACTCAACTAGTAGGTGGTTCTGCATGTAGTTCATGGCGTTACCCGCGTGCCTTGCTGTTTGTTACGTGGAGCTGCTTTACCAGAATCTAAATGCAGAAGAAGTGTTTTGTTGAATAAAGGAAATAATATTAAGCGGGTAGTTGAAGATTACGTGCGGAAAGTACTGTGCAGTGGTAGATTAACTCAAGCTAGTGGGATAGGAGCTGATGATTTGGCCACAGCATATTTGAGAAGGTCAACAGTTTTATGTAAGACCAATTGTTAGTGCTATATATATGTATGTACCACTCCGGCTGCGTGGGAAGTTCAAAGGCACCACCAGTGCCATAATTTGTATATTGCATTGCTGCAGACCGCAGTGAGTGCATTATAACTTATAACACACTGGTTGCAGTTTTGTAGACCGCAGTGAGTGCATTATAACGTATAATGCACTGGTTGCAGTTTTGTAGACCACATCAAGTGCATTATAAGTTATAATGCACTGGCTGCGGTTTTGTGCAGCATAGCACAAGTGCCGGTGGCCAAGACCACTACGACACCTCACCTAATAGGTGAAAAGACACTTCACAGATCACTAGAATTCTTTTATAGCCTGACATGTAAAGGTCGATTGTTGGCCATAACGTCACCAATACGTATAATGTTTACAAGCAGCCAATGGCGATCGAAAAAGCCAGCACGGTGGACACAGCTCTAGTCTACACATATATAAACGTACTTATATACTTTACTAGTCTGGTACCATCCGCTTAGCCCAGATTAAACTGTAGTCCACTTCGACAATGACTCAATAAAACTAATTTATTCTAAATAATACTCACCTTTACGTTCAATTGTGGTAACCAGTTTTGTCATGCCACCAGATTCGAGTTTAGCCAGTGTGAATAGTAAGAATTAGACTAGTATCGTTTAGTAGTTAGGTTTTGTTCACTTAAACCGTATATATAGCTGCTTTTTTTCGTTCGAGAGAATCACTATGGCGATTAGTCTATATGGCGATTGAGTGATCACGCTGGCATGCTGAGCACTACATGATGAGAGTCGAATAGTGAATGCAAGTTGGTGATATAACCCATAGCGTACTAGCTTTCAATATCTCAGGTGGCTGCAGTACTGCAGAGGGAACGTCATCGCAATGTTTGGCTTGGTTACCCACAATCAATGTTAGAAACCTGGCCTTTATAAGTGTTTACAGCTGTCTTGTGAGACTCTCCCCACCTATTAGGTGAGTGGTACATAACAGTTATACAACGTGCACTCGTGCTCTGCCTGTATAAACACACTTGCCTACGGGCCTGACGGCCCTCAGGCTCGTGCGTTTATATCAGGCAGAGCACTCGTGGCCATTGTATAACTATATAATATACATATAAATTAATGCATGGTGTTTTGATATACATTGTGCATAAATCCACTTGACGGTTTGCTGCTTCAAAGGTTGCCATAAAGTGGGATTGGTGGAAGTAAAGTCATGTCATGTACTGCATGCATCCCAAGATGTGTACTGATGATGCAAGATGCATGTCTAAGAACCACTGATGTTGAAATTAGCTGTTTTGGGTATATGCATAAAATGATACTCCTTACTAGGGAGTGTATAAACAGTGGAATGGAATGGTGGAATGGATTTTTTAAAAGTTCAATATCAGTTTTTACATCCAAATAACTCCTCCCCTAATAAATAGGATACCCCTTGAGTCAGCTCTTAGCATAATTCACCTCAGCATAATTCACCTCACCATAGACAAAATTTACCAATGTTACCAATGTAATGTACTGCAAAGTCAGTTATGAACATGCACAATGGCAGTTTATTGGGAATATCAAGAAGATTCTTGACTTAACCCTTGTTTCCAAATGATAAAAAGTTACATGTATACATTGTAAAAGTACATTCACTGTATAATGAAGTATTCATTCAACTTTGTCAGTGGATGAACACAGAGGGCAGAGCCTGTACAATGTGTTTACCACTAACCTAGGAGCCTAAGCAACAAATTTTGGGTAAAAGTGAAACGGGACTATCTTGTAAGTGTTTACAGTGAACCTTTCCCACAATAGTATAAAAATTTAAGCCAAAGTTTGTTGTGGCAGTGCCACATTGCACACTGAACCAAGCCTTAAGACAGTTAGTTTCAGACAAGTAATTAAGTATTGAGTTAAAAGTCATACAAGTGTTGTAGTGACGAAAAGTATGCTAAATGACCTGACTTTAAGGGGAATCCTTTTAATTGCTTACCTAAGGGGAGGAGTTATACTTATTTGGATGTATAAAAAAGGATATTGAGCTTTAAAAAATTTCATTCCAGTAGTCCATTCCACTGTTTATACACTCCCTCCTCACTATACTAATGAACAGTGTTGAATAGATGTAATTGGACTGTTCAATTGTGTGGTCAGAGCATAAATCCTTTGACCCATGCAATATCAAAAAGTTAAAGCTTTGTAATAGTTCTGTTATGATATCACACTTTGATTGTCTAAAGTTGTTATGTCTGCTGTGTATATCATGTATTGCTATCTGCATGGGTCGCCATCCTATCTTTGTTTTGTTTGGTATTGTTAAATACACAGTGTTAATAGTTATCATTGTTAAACAATGGATTTGGATGCATGCATGTGCTTGTAGAATCCCTCTGTTCTGGAGACTTTTGGACTCTGGCCAATTTTATGAAGGAGTTAATAGTGTATGGAGTTAATAAGATCTGTTGAAATCAAAATTTCTGTGAAAGAAAAGTTCCTCTGTTATTGTTGCATTGTAGCTAGTGTATAAGACACGTTATTCTATTACTATATACTTAAAGTGCATGGTATACAATTATTATCTAGGTTGTGCAAAAGAACAAGAAAAGGTCCAGAGTAAACCATCTTACTGACTCCTTGAACAAATTGGGAAAATCTGTTGGCAGTCATAATCAGAATTCAATTTCATTTCAAATAATGTAATAATAAGTTAGTCACGCTTGTTGCAGAAAGAATTGGTAAAAGATCCATCATGAATTGGCATCATCTGCAAGTCCCAGTAGCAAGTCTCTGTTTAGAACCAAAATCAAGGGTACTCTTACAACATACCATTGGAAAAGTCTTTGCACCGACCTTCAAAGAACAGCTCCACTATTATCAGCCATCTTGCAGAAGAGTTTAGAAACTATAATGAACAGAATGTCTATAAGCCTGACAAAAATGTTTTAGTGGCAGTTATTGCTGGTGTGATGTTGAGAAATTGTAGTCAGCATGCTAATTTCCTGCTATCTGTAATTTCATTGCTTTTGTATTCTAATCATTGTCCAAAACAGGTTCATAGTTGTAGTTGTAAATTTGGATAGAGGCGTAGCCTATACATCCAAATCTAGTTAATGACATGTGTATAGCCGTTGTGCTTTTTCTAGATATTCAGGCGTTTGCACATAGCATGCCTGTGTTTGTCACATAGAACCACAGTGCAGCTTGTGGATGATTTTGGAAAGCAGCATGATAAGCCTGTCAATATCTGGCGTGATGAAATATTTGAAAGACGATTGCTAAAGGTTTGCAAAAGCATTTTGTTGTGCCAGATTACTGTTTATATCATTGTAGAATGTATCGTGCCAGAATCCTACCACAGATATGCAGTGACACTACCAACCGTTGCACTGTAACTCCTGGTGCTACTACTGTGATAACTATTGAATCCAATGTGATTTGTGATCCAAGGGCTGATGAGACAAATGATGAATGGAACAGTAATGTACAATCATCTCAAGGCAGTAGTTCTGATACTTTTTGTGATGTATTATCTTCTCCCACTGCACCACAGTTTTCACCTGTACTTACAGCTTCTGACACTGCAGAGTCGTCTGGGACAGAAGAGTTTTTTAATTTCTTTGCTCTGAATTGTCCATGTCAACCTTTAAGTTTGTAGCTGATAATGTAGATTTTTACATTAGACTCAGACAGGAAACATTGGACCATCATGCTTATACTCTTTACACTGTACACATATAATGGCAGTTAAAGATAGAGTTGACTGTTCATTCCTAAGTGATATACCTCATTCTGTTGATATTGCATCAGTAAACTTCTGAAACAGTGTTATGGCTTGAAAGAAAATCTGACCATTCTTCTGTCAAGAACCATTAGAGCGCATATGCCATTCTTTTGCAAACATATCAATGTTATAAAGACTAAAGAAGTCCCTCAACACATACAACATCAGTTTTCAAGTGAGATGTCCAACAAGTCGGTGGTGTCTAATCACTGGACTGGACTACTGGACTGACATTTTTTTTGGTTTTGCACATTTTTAAGGGTGGGGTTACTGTACATTTGGGTGACTTGTGACAACATTTCAGCACTGAGTGGTGAATATAATACAAAATGTAGCTAAATGGGTTCAGTTAAGTGTACTGCTTGACAGTATCTACTCTACTGTATAGCAGATATACTGGTGTACCCAAAAGTGTTTCTCTCGCTGAGTATTATGATACAACTTTTTATAACATAGTTACATAGATGGTGTGTGAATACACAAACTAGATCCCATTGCATGATTGGTCATATTTCATTACTGGAATGAAATGTCTGCATTCTGTTAATTGTATTAAGATGCCATTTAGCTGTTAATAGGAGTAGAAGATTGCATGGTCATAGCACAATGGCACACAGTACATAAAAGTTTTAGTAGGTAAATTTTATGTGCCCCCATTACACACAGTTACATACATGTATCATGGACTTCAGTGACTAGTCATCAATTCACAATGTACGTATGTTATAGAGAAGTTGTATCACAGTAATCACGTGTGCCTAAGAGAAACATTTCTGGGTATTAATAATACCTACATGTCAGTATCTGCTATACAGTAGAGTAGATACTAGCAGTGAATATAATACATTTAATTTAACCCATTTGGCTTATCACAACTACTTTTTAGGATCATAATCACCACTCAGTGCTGAAATGTTGTCACAAGTCAACCCAAATATACAGTAATCCCACCCTTAAAAATGTGTAAAACCAAAAAAATGTCAGTCCAGTCCAGTGATTAGACACTACCCAGCATATCTGAGGTGGTAAGAAGTTCATTACTGTGTATGCATATGTATAGGTAATACATGTACAGTATTGCTCATACACATCACCTTGTGAGAGTGCAAGTGATTAAAAAACGTGCTAATCAATGGCACTCTCATGTATTCATCCTGTATTGTTTGAGATGCAAACAAAATTGGTGCCACCCCCTTTGAATTAGTAAGATCGCTCTCTCACAAGACATGTTGCATTTGAGCGGTACATGCTGTACATGTATGTCAGGATGATGATGAATACAGTATATAATTATGTGTGTATGTAGCTATATTATTATTATCATTATAGCACTACTGTACCAAATTAAAATAGATGTGCTTATTCAATAGTTTTGCCATGTAGGTTTCGTTAGGTGTGATGCTCAAGAAGTGATGTCTGCTATTGGTATGTCATCATTAGAAGATTCTGATTATGCCAATAAATCTGAAGGAGAGTGCAAGGATACACATGAACTTAGGGACTGGATGACATATCAACTTCGCAGTATTTTACACTATTGTGTTCAAGACAGTCATTAGTTTGTTGTGTGTGGCAGTTAATATTATATTTATTTTTCATTAATCAAAACCTGTGGTGAACAGTAAGATAATCATTGTAAAATAGATAAGTAAGATATTGTTAACACAAGCCACAACAGCAAGTTGTGGCACAAATATCAAGCACAGGCAGCCTGTTGGTCTACTTCCATCGTACAAGACGAAATCTTGGAAAAGAGTGTGTCACCTACATGGAGATTGTTATGATAGTAATCTTTCATGCTGTCTTCAATGTGCCCTAGTCCAAGATTGTTGGACAAATACAGTACAGCATGAGCTACCTGTCCATCTCGTCCAGTCTCTTGTACATAACTTTCTGCATTGGAGGGTGGTCCCCCAATGTAAATTCTTTAGACAGTAGTGCATCCCCATCCAAAATGCTACTGTATACGTAGCTACTACTATCCTAAGCCTTCCTTCAGGCTATGTAAAAGACTTGACAATGTCTTTTTCACATCAACACTAGTACAAGCTGTAAACATATCCATCAGCCTAAATCGAGAAGTATCAGGGTACCCAATAGGATCCATCATTTCTTTACCTAGCATGCTTTTGAAGAATAGATATATATGATCTGTGTCCTCACATGTCCTACAGAAAATTATTTTGTTGGTGTTTCTGCGATTCTTTCTGAGCTCTTCCACTAGGGAAGCAAAATTAATGTTTCTTCACTATCTGCAATCTTCCTTGTTACTTATACACAACGTTTGGCTTCTCAGGGGATCTTATTGTCATTACTGGCTTTGCCAAATTAAAACCAAGAGATTTAAAGATATCTTTACTTGTTTGTCTAGTGACAGTGGCTGTCATTACCATTACGTAAACAGACGTGTCCAACAATCCTCTCGTTTCACCAAGATTTGAATACTCTTTTGGGAGTTCTTTACCCCTAGAAAATGAGTGGAAACATACACTACATGATACTTCGTCCACAGCTATACCTACTAGGTGATCATGATAGGTCTTTCAATGGAAGATGTCTTAGACTACCCAGCTTTTGTCTCCAAGCAGTAACTCAGGACTTATAAATATTACAGAATAGTCATTTGCACTTAACTATATAGCTAGTTTCGATAGTTTCATCTTCATGCGGACTGTCGAACTTTTATTGAACATAAATGGATTGTACACCCTTCTGTACTAGAGACCAGTGCCTGTAAAGGGCTTACTACAATGGTAATTGAGTATGGACTTTCTTCGTTCTCTTTTAGACACTAAACCCATGGAGGTAAGCTCGAGTACCAGTAGGAAGAGACAACAAATCCTGTCCTAGCACGAAAGACTTAACTGTACTCTGCTGACACGGCTTCAATTCAGTGAATCGGCAAGTCGCTATGCCACTGTAGTAACAACCTTCTATCTGCAATGTATTAAATTTTACAGTTGAACCTCGAAGCCATAAGACCAGCCACGTAAGAATTAGCTGCTAGGTTGCGTCACTAATTATAAATGGAGCGATCTGATTGGAGCCCCCAACATTCCGGTAACGCCAAACTTTTGTACACAGTTTCACCAGATACTTTTTGGGGGTAGGGCGCCGCGAGACTATAATAGTTTATGCTGCGCGCGAATTGACATGATGTTTCTTTCTAGCCATGGTTCTAAATCTAATGTACCACAGAGGAGCTCAACTCCAGCGCCTGTTCAGCGCCACCAAAGGGGCAGCAGGATTTCTGCTACGGAAGTTTTAAGGTTAGTGAAGTGCACTGAGCCAAATTTTCATTTTTGGCGCCTTTTTTTGAACAGTGTCATGGACGATAGTCTACCTTTGCCGCGAAGCAATACCACTTCCTTTTTTTCTACGTCAACTCCTAGAAGATATGGAAGAGAACCTCTTTGCACTATGTGAGTACACACAATTAGCTAGCATTATTTCTAACTGCATGTCCCGGCCTTGAAGGAGTAATCCTGAGAGTCAAAATGTCAGCAGTATCTCTGACAGCAGTCACCTTGCTGACTCCTACGAGATGGATCATAGGTTAGTTTGTTACCGTAAGGTGGTTTCTTTACATGTATCTGCATTGAAAAAAAAAAACAGCTTTAGTGAATGTGGTGATGTTGGCGAGTCATGGACAAGGCAATCATGGGGACCGGGTGAATTGTCGAATTACTCAGGCACATTTTCACACCAAGGCCAAGCCATTGAGTCTTCAGTCTGCCAGCTTTTTCAGCAAATTGAAAGAAGCATGGAATCGGCTTTTCAAGAACTGGACAGATGGATGATAACCATTGAGAAAAAAGTGGCTAACATAGAAGAAAGGCAACAAAGCTCATCTGGATCGCATCAATCATTGTATGATGGGTCATCATCATCATCAGGGACAAGAAGTTGTAGTGGAGCAGGAAGATGTAAAAGAACTCCACCAGATTTACAGGTATTTTATATGAATATATACTAGTATATCTAACATACATTATTTAGTATAAGATACGAGTCCTGCATTCCAACTTTGATGAAACAAATCAGTTTCATTGCCATGAAAGGTATGCTGTATAAATAGCTATAGACATACAGCTTCATTTATATCTTATAAACTTATTAGGATTGATGGTGAGCATAACAATAGGATTGTAAGCATCATGATAAAAGAGCTACACAAGGACTATCCAATACAACAAATAAGAGGTGTGTGGAGCTCCATTATGTTAGCTACTTCTTAAATTTTATAATCTATTAATTTTAGATGGATGTAGAACATACAAAAAGACACTCCAGAGCAAAGAAAAGGACAAGTCAATAGAAACGATGAAAAAGACAAGAATTAGATCTCGTCAACAAAGGGTACAACATTTTGATTCATTGTTACCAAGCATCAAGTTTTTTTTTAGATATATGACCGCCGCAACAAAGTTGTGAAAAACAGTAGGTCATCCCGAATAAAGAAGCTATGGAAGCATGTCACTGCTGAAATGATGACCGAAGAGGAAAGTGATGACGAAGGTGGGTTTGTACGTCATCGACAATCATGGAGGTCAGATGACTTTAATAAACTGATGGATCATCTTGACAAAGGGAGAAAAGAAAGCCTTGCTAAAAACCGCCAAGAAGGTGAGATAGTTGAAAGGGCACCACCACCTAAGGCTAAGACGTGGATGATTACTAATGCCCCCCAATCACTGACTACAGAAAGCAGCAGTGGATGTGGAGATAATGACTACGTAGAGGATGGAATTGAGTCTGATGTTTAAGCATAGATTTTAGACTAGACATTTTTTGTGTGTAGGTTTGTACTCTACAGTATAATGATTGTAGCTATTATGAAAAGGATTGGATGAAGTAGCCAGCTGTAACTAGTTATATAGCTGTGAATAGGTACTCGTGATAGGTTGCAAACAGCACTTTGCACGAAGATCAATCAGTTTCCTAAATGCACTGTGCTTCACTCTGTATTATATTCCGTATCCAGTTGGGCTCGCGCTCAGAATGCACAAACACTATAATGTGGTCCGCGAACTGTTGGACCTGCTTGTGCACATTAGTTTACGGGAGTTGTAGTGGCACTGAAGATGTCGGTGGATACTAATATTTGTCAAGAGAAATAGAAAAGGCGGTATGTAACGAGGCGCAGATGGATTACCAGTTTGCGCGCTCAGTTGTCACAGAGAAGCCTCTATTATCTATGGTTGTTACAACTCCGGCACTTTTGTAGGCCTCAGATCCCAACTCGCGAGCTCTTCTAGTAAACCTTACACAAATAGGCACTGGTTTCCAGAGCACACAACTGATTCTACACATTTATTGGTCCGTTTTGGTCATGGTAGGTGATTGAAATGTACATGATTTTAACTTTGCAGCTGTTTAGCTAGTGGTTGTCTCTCCTGATCCTGTTGGACCATTTAGGACATGGTGGAATGTTTAACAAGCTAAAATGGAGTGAGATTAGGAACAATGAAGAAGTGCAGATGGATTACTACTTTGAGTTTTACCTGTCTCTATATCCAGTTGGTTTGTTAATTGCACAGTTGACCCGTGCACTCATATGCTAGATATCACTTAGGTAGGTGCTAGCTGTAATGTAGCTACCACTAGCATTTTTATTTGTTTTGTTATACTAGATAATTGACATGTACAGTCTTAGCAGTGTACAGATGTGCATAGCTGGTGCACATTGATTCGGATATACAGTGAATTATCAACTGGTTAGCAGTTGTTTTGCTAACTGTTTTGGACCAATGAGGAGATGACTGGGCCACATATCCTGAAGTGAGAAACAGAAATAATGAAAACAGCATGGATGTATTATAGCTTTGTCCATTAGTACCTGTCATTACCTCATTTGAACTTGTTGCTTTTAGCCCTCAAGAGAGCATAGTGGGGCTTAGGAACTTTGTGGAAATTATAGCTCTTCCACTTTACATCACACAATCTTATTGGTTGCCAGCCAAAGCACATAGGTGAGAACTCTATATAATGCACACATTTATTTGTCCATTTTTGTCATACTAGGTAACTTGGCATAGAACTATACAGTAGTGCATTGTTAAAGTTTCAGAGGTGGCACACATGATGATTTACAGTAAGTCATCACTATTAATGTGTGGCTGTTTAATGATTGTTTCTGCTGATCCTGTTGGACAATTTAGGACATTGGGACTACACAATGTAAACAAACTTGAAGGGAGAGTTGCAAGTATATAACGAAGAGGTGCAGGTAAAGGGATCAATGGAAAAAGGGACATGTGCCATTTAGATTTTTTCTATTTCTTAAAAATGGAAATGACTTATTTAAGGCATGCAAAAAAATGTTGTTAGTAAGTTGACAGATTTTTAAGAGTTCTAGATGAATATATTAGAAAAATTACAACAATTCAATTATGGTTTTTAAATGCTATTTGGTGCCCACCACATGGCCACCTTATTTTTAAAATGTCACTTGTCCCCTTTTTCCGGTTACCCCTTTTAGATGGATTACAGCTTTTGTCCATTGGTCACTTTTACATGACCTACCACATTCCACCCGTTTGTGCAGGAGAGCACAGCTGACTCCTACACTCTTCTCACATCATGCAATTTTCCCCTAGGTGAGTGCTACCATAATTATTCAACCATTTTTATTTCACTAGGTGATTGACATGTGTACAATACTAGTCTTGAAGTGTACGGACTTTGAGAGGATGTGCAGCGAGTTACGTACTGGTTTTGGCAACTAAATTTGTTGCTTTGGCCATTGAATTTGACACATAAAAAGATTGGCAGCTGGAGAAACACAAACACAAAATGTAGCAGCTGTTACATAAAAGTTCAGGTACAACTGTAGTAAACAACTCTTCATAAGTGATAATTCATCTGTGCTTGGTTTAGTCATTGGCAATGGATGTGGTCACTCGTGAACAAACTGATTGATTTGCCAACAGATGTCTGTACAACCAGCTTCAATTATGTACCTTCTAGTGTGTCAAGTGTAACTATCCAGGCAAAATATTCATCTCGTAATGAGTGGCTGCTTTCTGGAAGAGAGTTTAATTATGAATTTTTGTGCCAATGCAACAAATTTAATTGCAAATGCCCATTTACATATTATTTTTATTAAACAGTTTCACGGGTGTCTCTGCTGATTATGTTGAACCAATCAGGACATGCATGGTGGTGCCATAAGTGGCAAAATGATGTACGTAATTAAAAAAGCACAGATGGATTACAGCTTTCTCCATTGGTCAGTTTTATTAGTTACCTCATTTAAGATTGCTGTTTTTAGCCTGGCAGGAAGTATGGAATTAGCTTTTCATATCATATCATCTCATTGGTTGCCAGAGCACATAAGTGAGTACTCTCTATAATGCATGGGTATTCATCCTTTTTTTGTCATACTAGGTGATTGTGACATGCAGTCTCTTGCAGACATGCATAATTATGCATGCTGATTTGTGGTAAGTTACCATCATTTGAGGGTGTCTCTGCTGATCCTGTTGAACCGTTTAGTGGAATGTTTACCAGAGTGAGAAAAGAAATAACAAAGAACTGTAGATGGATAACAGCATGTCCATCGGTCAGTTTTTCCTGCCACTGCTTTATTCTAGCTGTTCTATTTAGCCCCGCAGGAGAACACAGCTGACCCACGAATTCATATCACATCATGTAATCTCCAGATTGCATAGGTGAGTGTTGCATATAATGTACAAATATTTGAACATTGTTTGTCACACTAGATGATTGACATGTACCGTCTTTTGAGGTGTATAGATGTGCTGATCTCCATACAAAGAATATACAGTGAGTTATCATTTTATTTCAACTCTTTAACAGCCAATTGTGTCGTACCAATCAGGACATGGCAGGGTCACAAACCTGAAGTGAAAAACAGAAGTGTTGATGGATTACATCTTTGTCTGTTGGTTAGTTTTACCATCCACTACACCATTCCAGCCATTTTATTCAGATTCATGGGCTGTGTAGGAATTAGCTGTTATTTAATTCATATCATGTAATTTTGTTGGTTGCTAGGCATTATTTTGTTGTGTACTGGGATTTTCCAGTCCATATCTTGGCACATGCGTTTGGGTAGTGTGAGGAAACTGGCAGATTTATGTAACTAAGTGTCATGTTACGATGTATAATTGTAAAAATGGTGAAAATATTATGCATCGTGTTCTTTATCACCCGTGAATGGCCCTTCAGCTGTCTCGCTTTTAGTGCATGCGTGACAATGGACTGGAAAATCCTGCTACTTATTATTTTTACTAATTATAAAAGTACTGCACATGTACGCCTGATTTTCATTAAGGTACAATGGTGATGCTGGAATATGATTTTCAGTCAAATGGCATACAAGAAAGATACAGTTGTCTTTTTGATCAAAAATGTAAGCCAAAATATGATAATGTTGCCAGTCTGTAAATCTGTCTGTAGATCATCTCATCTCTAGCTATAGATTCTGTTATTGGAATTTACTGACTGATACCTTTGTAGT
Source organism: Dysidea avara (assembly GCF_963678975.1). Taxonomy (NCBI): domain Eukaryota; kingdom Metazoa; phylum Porifera; class Demospongiae; order Dictyoceratida; family Dysideidae; genus Dysidea; species Dysidea avara. Next base: position 47,480,141 of record NC_089273.1, read on the forward strand.
CATACTGTAATAGCAACAATACAGGTGATTACTAATGGAGCTTGTGAATTGTATTTACTGTCTTACCTGCAGTTGGAGCATACAGTTGCTGCAAGTAGCCACTAACATGAAAATAACGACGATACTGATTGGATACCATCATGACCCCGGAGACATTGAAACTGTATATATACTCCATGTACTGTACCTGTTGTGGTTTTAAGTTACAGAATTAAATTCATTACAAATATAATTATAGAAATTATTTAATTAAGGTAGCCACAAATTATAGGAAAGTAAAAAAGTACAATAGTATAGTAGCCAATATATGGTTGAAATAGGCTTAGTATAGTCTGATAATACACTGCACTATACTAGTGATTTAATCTCTAGTATATGACTATCTTAAATGTATTCAATAAGCTTGTTATATTAAAGCCCTAATCTAATAATATATGCTGTACTATTTCATTCTAATACTAACATAACAAGACTGTTATAGACCTTATTATTCTGAGCTTTTTTCACAGTGAAAGTGAAAAGTTATGATGCATGAAACATTGAATAAGTAGGCACATTTTATGCACTCAGATGCCCTATTTTTGCAGGCTCAGTCACATATAAGCTTGTAACATACCCATTAGCCCATGGGAATCATGGAACTCATCGTAATTCAAACTCCAGTCCACATTAAGATGATTCTTGTAAAAAATGACATCAAATTTAGCCTGAGGCTTAGCATACATCACGCGTATAATAGGATTACCAATCTGCTTCTTCATTGTTTTACTAAACTTTGCCGTGCCATTCTCAGTGAATGTAATCTGCTTAATTGTTGCAGCATTCAAGCTTCCTTCACCAACAATGGTTACTGCTTGTAGAGTCAAAGACAACAGCATTAGATCTATGGCTGTTTTGTGGAATAACTGCTAATTTCCCAATCCAAGTAGCCTCACTGGTATCTCCTTCAGTATTAACAAACATGGCATTGATAGTGAAGGCATCATTGTAGATCAAGTTGAATGCCAACCCAGAATATCCTTGTATGGAATAACAGAGTCAATCCTTTGACAACAGTGGTACGATGAAATGGGGATCTCCCTCTACAGAAAATGTGGTGTTCACAGTGACTGTAGGCAAATGTAAACATTATTAAATACAAATACTGTCATAGGTGGATCTGAGGCGGAGTCAAGGGGGGCTTTGCCTCCCTAACCCCTCTCTTGCCCCCCTTGAACGTACAGGAACTACATTGGCATCAGAAACAGTAATCAAGTATTCACACTAGTACTGTATTCAGAAGTACAGAAATCCAACAGGCATATAGAAGAAAACTGTGCAATGCACTTTATACTAATAAACTGTACACATGAAGAAAATGAGACAGATAAGTTTGAATTTTTGTACTAAGGATCGAGATACTCTAATAGAGCAGTCACTACTCCAATAGAACAGTCACAATTCTAATGTCATTAACTGACAATTTTTGTACATTATTGTTATACTACCTTATGTTTAGTACACTTTACCATCAACAGGCTTAATCAATTTATATGCCTTGCAAAGCATGCATTTTGTTCGCTAAATAGCTATGAAAAAGCTCCCAAATTCAAACCTAGGAGACCTAATTTTCTCAGAAGATATCCAGTTAGAGTCTTAGAAAGTGTATGCTCTTCATTCATCCAGCTATACCAGACAAAGTTATGTAAATGAATAATTATAACTTGTGCACTAAAGTTTCATTATCTCCTATTAGTGGATTTTATCTTATAACTTCTTGCCCCCCCTCAGCCCCCTCATCAGTGTCTCCTAGATCCACCTATGCATACTGTAATATTATGTATAATCTTTTGTAGTGATAAAAGTATTTGTGAACTCACCAATCATTCCACATGCTGGTAAACACCCAAATCCATTACTGAAAGATTTCCCTCCCTTTTCACAACATTCAGTTGTGCTACTGGCTTGGACAGTCATTCCCCCTCCGCAAAGTTCACTGAGATGACATTGTTTAGCTGTGCGAAAGAGTACTAGTATAAACTGAGTGTTTTGTATTATACAGTACAATAGTGTGTTTATCGTATAGATGAATTTCTGTGGTTGTGACAGAAACCCCTTTTTATTAAGGTGGTCTTACTAGCTTTGTTGTTGCATTAACATTATAGCGTACATGCAATTGCACATCTCTAACAATTACACTTTACTTTTCACCTCCCACTGCATTTAAAATTTATACTACTAGAGTACTGAGCAGTCAAGCAGCTACTCTAATAGAGCAATCAAAGCTACAGCTTAGTCACAATTTTGCCCTTCAGCTTACTTTGGTTGTTAGCTAAAAGGCTAAATCCTATATCAGAGTTTCTAAAACCTCAAATATTTCTGCAGGTATGTCCTTAATCATCTTATTTCTGTTACATTATTTCTAATACTTAATTTTCAGAAACTTTTATCTCTTTTTAAAATCCTAGTTCTGCCACTGTAATACATGTGTATGTGCAATGTAATAGTACTTGTGTATGCATGTACTGTATTGTGCGAACAGATCTGCAAAAAGCAGTCTTTTAGTACAACCTTTCCAATTACTTGGCAACCCATATCTTGAATTGTGAACATGCCACACCCTGAAATTTGGTCATATTACTCTCCTAACATACCACTATGCCATAGTGTAATATGAAGGTGACAGGATAAAAACTCAAGGAGTTATGAGTAGTCAAACTTAGGAATTTGGAAAGGTTATAAGACCCCTTTTTGCAGATGTGGTCACATAAAAAAGTTATAGTATATGTATAGAGTATGTCTTACAGGCAGTATTTTCATTATAAGGTTTGATTAAGCAAACATATTATGTAACATTCACTACTGGATGTGTTAGAACTTTAGCTAACACCTAGAAAAAATAAAAGTCACTGCCACAATCACATTAATTTGTTAACATGTCAGTTAAGTTCTATGTGTGGTGCTATAGTGCATGTTATGACTTTTGATGCATGAACATAGTTATAGTATTTGGTACATATTATATAATGCAAAAAGAAGACACACAAAACAACCAAGTTGACAGCAGCTTGACTATTATTGCGTGAATTGTACTTAGGTTAAATGTGTGTTTTCTTAGGTAACTACAACTTAACAATGTCTGCATGTATGTATATACGTGTATATCACATTATGTGTGCGTATGTAAATGTATTCTAAAAGATATATATATATGTACATGTATACATATGCAAATGTTTTTACACTTACCAGGGCAAACAGTGCATTCTTCAGAAAAGAAAATCCAGATAGGCAGTTCCTCCAGCTGCACAGCATGAACCAAAATCGTCAGAAATAATATCAGGGAAACCGAAACAATCTGACTCCTTATAACAGCCTGTAAGTAACACAAGCATTTGTTGAGAGTATAATATATGGAACCAAAACAGTATTCATCTTGTGGCCTGTTGATTTATGTCTATTATGACCAAATGTGTAAAAAGGAGTCTTACACACGCACACACACACACACACACACACACACACACACACACATACACACACACACACACACACACACAGTGGCGGAGGAAGTAGTTGATATGAGGGGGGGGGGGGGGGCTCCGCTGGGCTGACCCAGACTTATTTCTATAGTTTGGTAAGGTGAGACCAAAAAAAAAAAAAAAAAAAGGTCACAACCAACTGACAAGAGTTTTCCACCTCACCAGCTACCATTTCTAGCTGATAAACTACATAAAAATCCTTACATAGCTCGCTACACACTGACTACTTTATTAGAGTGACTGCTCTATTAGAGTATCTCGATCTTTATCACAGTCTTCAAGAAAGATAATTTCGGTGTGATATCATTCTGAGGGGGGCTAAGCCCCCCTCAGCAGACCGAAGGGGGGCTTTAGCCCCCTAGCCCCCCCTTTCCGCCGCCTATGCACACACACACACACACACACACACACACACACACACACACACACACACACACACACACACACACACACACACACACACACACACACGCACACACATGCACACTCACGCACACACCCAATTGTGAACTTTGAAAGATTAGATCACATTTTTATTGTCAAAGTAACTTATGAATCCATCTATTCAGCTACGCTGTCACTGCTAACCAGATTGAAAGTCATTAGCATATTTCACGCAACAAAATTTTCAAAGTTGATACAACTGATATGTGTGATGTGAAAGACCCCTTCCTGCAAATCCAGTCACACACATCAACAGAAGTACTCACAACACTATGTTACACAAGTGGGTAATAACTAAATAGCTATTATGTGTAGGCCTGAGCCTATTATGCTCAAAATTTTACCTATTATTCTTTCCAGAATTTCCCAAACAATTATCCTATTATTCTTTTTGTTATTCTTGTATCCAGCCTATTGTTCCATAATTATTCTCATTCAGTATATATCTGTGGCTAGTCACTTAGTTTTCAAGATGCTGCTATAAGTAGTTTTGTTCGAAATAATAGCCATATATGAAGCATTCCACTTTACACATCATTTTTCTTTCCATAATAGTTACAGCATACTTAGAATAGCTATCTACAGTAATGATTCAAGTGTATTAATTTTTAATTATTAGTGTATAATAATATGCTGTAACTACCGTATAGCTACTAAATTAGGTAGATAATAATGCTCGAAGACTTGAAGAAGGTATACTGGTATAAAATGTGCAAGTTTCAGAATTGCAGATAATCATGCAGTTAAATCCCTGATGCTGGCTGCAGATTGGTAACATGAATCGATCTGACTGCTCTATTAGAGTATTTGTGCGTTCTATTAGAGTATATCGATCCTTTAGAGGCTTTTCAGCTCCTTTCAGCCAGCACTCCTATCAGCTTTATATCATTTGTAGTAGCTTAACTCTTTCTTCTAGGTAATCAAGAAGAGACACGCCCCCTAATTCCACCGATTATTCCCGTGGTCGTCCGATTATTCTAATATTATGCCTGTAACCATCCTATAATTCCGGAATTATTCTCACGAAATTGGTGACCTAAAATTCTCAAGTTTATTCCGGCATAATAGGCGCAAGCTTAATTATGTGACAGGAGTTTGGGAAAACATTCCAAATTGCACATTAGAAATTTCAAGATAAATGGTTTTAAGAATTCAAGTCAGCGTGATTTGCCAAGGATAGCAAGCACGTGTATGAAATTTACACAAGAAATACATCTGCAGTATTACCTTTCAGACCATTTCTATATAGTACTTTTAGCTGCTTGCAGAGTTTCCCGCCAAGTAAGATAGAAAATCTGAGCAGTTGGATGAGTGAAACAGGGGAAGAGGGTAGGGTGTAAAAGTAGTACAATAATGGTCAGAACTAGTAGTATGTCAGTGTAACTATCAACTGTTATTTTGTGTTTGCCCGATGTGTGATTTGGAAATATGATTGGTTTTGTAAACTCTGGTTTCATATTAATAATAATACTGATGACCATATTTGGTCCTTAATTAGAATTCTGGTTTATTATAAATTTTGTAGTATTAGATTACAAAAAAATTTGCTGCACATTATCAGCTTACAATGTTTTGTTAATTCCTATCCACACAAAAACAGCCAAGCTGTGAAAAAATGGTGCGGCCTCAAAAAACTTGGGTGAAAAAAGTTGTGAAATCAAAGGTGGCGGCCAAGAAATGGCTGCAATGATGTTAATGCTAATAAATTTTAACAATGCACACAGCCATTTATTAATTTTTTTTAGCATTAACATCATTGCAGCCATTTCTTGGCCGCCACCTTTGATTTCACAACTTTTTCACCCAGGTTTTTTAAGGCCACACCATTTTTTCACAGCTTGGCTGTTTTTGTATGGATTTTACTCCTTTTTGTACTTTATAAGGCCCCAAAACCAGCCTATGGCTGACTTTGAGGTTTGTTTTTACTCACATTTCTTCTTTTCTATGTAGGTACAATGATGATTATTGAAGACAGACTTATAAATGTATTTCATTGCATGGTTTAATTCAATATTTGATAATATTATTGTAATACTCTAATAGAGTGCACATTTTTTTTGAAGACTTCTAATAGAAAATACATTGAATGTTCTAGAACAATCTAGAACTTCTATTGGTAGATCTATGAAATTACAAACGTTTGATTATAAGCAGATTTCAACTAGAAATTTCATTTATAAAGCAGACATTAAGTGAGGTGATCAGTCAAGGTAGTAGTCTGGCGGCGCCCGCCCCTTCGCATGGAGTAAGGGTCTGGTTTGCTTAGTATCACCGAGTTGTTCTGGAGGAATTTAATTTGAACGTAATGACGTAACGAAAATGGTCTTAACGGAAGTGCCTCACTCAAAATTGTGGCAGTGATATTGAACTTCCTTCGCCTTTACACAGGCAAAAGTGGATTGGTCTACTTTTATAGAATAGACATGTCTCCCTACCTAGGAAATCAGAGCGTAACCCGGGTTTTTTGCGTATCAAACAAGGGGAAAAGCCCTTCCCGAAATAACACTTCTTCTCTTTGTTCTTTATTAGCTAACTCCTTTTGTCACTGTTAGGGCATTTGATTCATTCTTCTGACGTAACATAAACAAAAATGCGCTGATTAAACGTGGAGCGTTCTGATTGGTTGCACCAGTTTTTGGTAATCCGGTACAACTCCACTATACTAAGCATACCAGACCCTTAGTCTATGCGAAGGGGCGGGCGCCGCCAGACTATCAAGGTAGCAGTGGTTCAGTGGTTAAGGATGCAGGTGTTAGGTATGGAGGTCCCTGGTTCGAACACTGGTAAGTTTTTTTTCGACATTTTTTGCACACCTTTTTAACCCCGTGGTGACTGCTCTATTAGAGTATCTCGATACCGCGATTTTACACTTGCTTAGTTTTTGCTTTATAACTTTGTCTCTATAACTCTATTGCTATTCAAACTATCAAAAGGCACTGCTACGATGATCAGCCTATCTACACACCAATTTTCAAGTTATCTCTATACTTGGTTTACCCTGTAGCCGTGACAGAAGTTTGATCTGTTATTACGTGAATAAACGTCCATAACTCCTTGAATATTACTCAGACTTACAACAAACTTGGTACATGAATCCACCGTTATACGTTCTTCATCTGTGACAAAGATCGAGGCAATCGAGTTACACGTTTGTATTTTATAGCAATTTTTGCAAAGTGTGCGAAAAGAAATTGAAGCCCCCGTAGCCCCCCCGTACGGAATAAGAAGAAAAAAACCAAGAAATTAAAACGAAATTTTGGACGCCTATATCTCGCAAATGGCTGTTGCGAATTTAATCAAATTAGCTGTGTAGCGTACCCTACCTGGGGGATAGCTATAATGCAAAAATGGTGTGCTTTGGAGAAGGGGCCATGGAGCTATGCATGCGTGAAAAAGCTTGTTTTCTTTCTTCCTGTAAATATACTCACGGTGTGGCAGTGGCGTAGCCAAGGATGGGCCTGGGTGGGCACGTGCCCACCCAAATTTCTCTGGGATAGTGGCGCCCGCTTGCTAATTATATTACGGACAAGAAACGAGTAGTGAATACCTTAGCAGCGCCATAGTTTCGTTGCAGATGATATCGAGAAAAGTTCAATAACTACATCACGCGATCTGAATAGCCTCGATGTTTTCTAGTTAATGCACGGCATCACCTGATCCAAATTTTAGGCGGGGAAGAAAAGCACGAGGAAGGAGGGAATCCAGTTTCTTTCACATCTGGAATACTGAGTTGTGAGGAGCAGCACGGATTCTGTTGTTGACGAGGTTATAAGTGACCTGAGTGATAAACGAAAAATTAAATTCTCACGTGTTAGACAAGTAGGGTGGAGATGAAAGATTCAGTGGTGACTGAATTAAGCCATACAACTATCTTAAGAGTCAGGCTGGAGTAGAATGAGTTGCAGATGAGCTAAAAGAGAACAAGGCAAGGAGGTGTAATAAGTTAGTTTTCAGTTCTAGCTTCTATATCATTCAGGCAGTAGTTTAGACTAGTGAAATAAGCTGCAGGAACAGCAGCGTAGCATATTATTAGCTATTATTAGCTATGAAATCAGATTTCAATCATCTGTTTTCATACATTTTAGTAATACTTTGATATGGTGGTTTTCTTTGCGTAAAACATTTATTGCAAAGTTGAATTATTGTAATAATGTTATTGTATCAGAACAATGTGGAACTTTAAAACCTGAATGTCTGAGGTCGCAGTGTACAAACACAGCAAGGGCTCTGCTAATAGACTGAGGGTTTATACATACCATAAAATCCATAAATTAATTATTATGTAAATTATCTTATATTTCACTCACATTAATTACCTCTCTTATAGCTGTTTCTACAGTAGCATAATCACATGTGATAACACTATTTTCCATGGAAACCATGCATGCTCATGTGACACAAGCAAGTGCCATAATTACATCATTACATTTTAGTACTATGTAGTCAACTTCTGTGTATATGTTTTACTAGATTAAAAGCCTAAGGGTTTATTACCTTAGTCCAGAAAATCAACTACTACTTGATGCTCGATAACAATTGTGACCGGGCCTGCGAAAATAGGGCATGTGGGCACAAACTACATCCCATCACAAAACATGTCGTATCTCCGTACTGGAATAGAATATTTCCATTCTGTAACTTGTATTGTGACGCCAACTAAATGTTGAATAAGTGCTGAAAATTTCATGGCTACAGAATCATGGAATACAAAGTTATACATAAACGTTTGAGAAAGTAGGCAATTTTTATGTGCCCACATGTCCTATTTTTGCAGGCCTGGTCACAATTTATAAATCAATTTTAGTACCACCCATGTGATATGGTATAATCAGTACATGGAATGTGTGACACACTCTTGCAAAACCAGTCTTACAGCCTTTCCACATTTTCAACTTTAATAATTCATAACTTCCCAACCCTTTAATTAATCTTGGTCACAGTATTGTGCTATGCATGGTCAATAAACTAACTAATTTCAAATTGTAGTGTATTCACAGGATAAGTTTTCAATTGTAAAATTGTGGTAATTGGAGAGGCCATAGTTAGGTCAGATTTATTTCCAACCCAAAAACAAAATCCAGTGTTTGAGTCAAAGCACCAACACTGCAATAAATATCAGGTCTATACTATGTTACATGGCAGATAATAACAATGAAATAATGATGACCTTATTTGGTCCTAAGTTAGAGTTCTGGTTTATTATACATTTATAACATTACATGAATTACTGTTGCATACTATCATCTTACAATGTTTTGTTAATTTCTCTACCACCATGTAAGTGCCATCCTTTAACTAACCTGAAGTCATGTAATTATTGTTTGCCAAGTGAGTCTGACAGTTGGTCTCTTTCAAACGATTGCTAAATATGGTAATGGTGAAAGAGATTATCTGTTGATCAGAACAATTTAACAAGTTAACAACTGTAGGAGACAATAAGTATCACTATCAGTGATGTTGGTGGATAAGCTAATAAGTACTTACCCTACAACTTCAGTACAATTCTTTGAATCTTTTCATACATTTTGTTAATACCTTGACAATCTGGTTTCCTTTGCCTAAAACATTTATTGTAAAGTTGCATAAATGCAATAATAATGTATATGGGCACAATGTGGAGTTTTGAAACTGAGCACCTGATGCTGTAGTGCACAAACGCAGCAAGGGCTCTACTAATACACTTGGGGCTTATAAACCTTTTATAGCTGCTTTACGGAAAAGCCATTAGGTAAAGTATGTTACCATCTAACTTGAAAAAATATGACACCAAAATTTATAAAAACATTTTTAAAATGTTTAAATTGTATGAGCAAAATTACGCAAAATTTTCGATGAAAAATGAAATGGTAACATACTGTACCTCATTTTTAGTGATTTTACAGTAGCATAATCATAAAGTAATTTCATCTTTTCACATGTAATAACACTATTTCTATGGCAACCATACATGATCACGTGACAAACTGCATGTTAGTACTATGAATATGTTTTACTTGGTTAAACACCTACCTTAGTTTAGAAAACAAACTACTCAAAATCAACCACTACTTGAAATTTATGCTTGATAAAAATTTACTTTCAAAATCAATTGTTACAGTTACACTCATATGTGGTAACTATTGAAGGTGTTGTAGTAGCATTTAACTAAGGAAATAATGTTAATTGTTTCATGGAATATATCTGACCCACTCTGCTTATAATATTTCCATGTTTCCAACTTATAACTTCCTAACCATTTTAGTAATCTTCTTAAAATTTGCGTCACAGCATTTTGTTATGCATGGTCGATAGTCTAACAAATTTTCAATTTGCACCATATTCATAATCATGACAAGTCAAATTGTGCTAAATTATTGGATAGGCTATAAGATTGCATTGATTTTGTCAGACTGGGTCAGATTTGTTACCAACCCCAAGACAGCCTCCACTGTTGGAGTTGAAGCACCAGCACTGCAATAAAATCAGGTATACACTATGATGACCTTATTTGGTCCTTAGTTATAGAGTTCTGGATTATTACAAATTTCATAGTATTAGGTTACAAAACACCTGCTGCATATTATCAACTTACAATGTTATTGTTAATAATTACTATACAGCCATGTAAGTGTTATCCATTACTAACCTTAGGTTACATAATTGTTAACCAAGTAAGTCTCACAGTTGGTAGCGTTATCCTTTTCAGAGGATTGCCAAATATGGTAATGGTGAAAGAGATTTCATTTATCTGTAGGTTAAATCAATGAAACAAGTTAATAACTGTATGATACAGTTAGCATCAGTTTCAGTGTTAATGGCTTAGCTAGTATAATAGGTACTTACCCTACAACTTCAGTTGCAAAATAGTAACTTCCTTTGAATTTTTTTCAGACATTGTGTAAATTATTGACAGATAAAATGGTTGGCTTTACCTACGTACATTTTATCACAGCAGAAGTACTGTATGTTAAGTTATTGACATGAACCTGAGGTGAATCCTGGGACAAGTGTTAATACATTATAAGAATATTCTATACAACTGCTGTAATTTAATACCCACATGATTGTGACATGAAAGACATTTATAGTATAATATATTCTTGACTTAATAACAAGTGTAAAATTGCGAATACTTGTATTTCAATATTAATTTTAAATTTGCAGTGTTTTAATTGCTGTTTGTAATAAAAACTTTCTTTCGAGGATGATAATTAAACACCTTACTGATATTTTATGGTAGATGTGTAGTTATTTCAATAACTATATACCATACGTAAACTCTTTGTAATTTAAATATAACTATGAAGTTGTACAATGCATTGAAACTTGAACATTGTTAACCTACAATGTTCTGAAGATACATAAGATAAAAACAATCACTCATTATCACATTATTATATTCCAGTAATTAAAATTTAAAGCAACCAGGAACAACGTGTTGACAGAACACCATCTTACTGCATTGTGTATGGCTGCACTACATAGATGCACAAACAGGTTTTCTTATTGTGGCTTTCAGATTTTATGGCTTCTGTGGCTTTAAATGCACCAGTGTTGAAGTGGTGGTACACTAGCGAGTTATCATCATGATGTTAAAGATTACAAGTGTTCTTCTGCTAGCTTTGTTTGTAAGGAGTACTGAAGGAGTTGCAAACAGCACAAACGTTGAGGATACTGTTGCCAATTCAGGATTGCCATATTGCAGTGTTAACAATCATTCTTTTGATTTACTCAATGATGCACTCCAAAATCTCACTAGCAATGCTGTAGTCAACATAACAGGAGATGCTTTGCTGTCTTCAATTGTTACACTTACCAGTCTTGATAATATTACAATATTTGGACAAGGGAATCTCACTGTGAATTGCAATGGTACAGGAGCAATTGAGTTTGTCTCATGTAACAATGTGACAATTCAAGATATCACCTGGTACAGTTGTGGCTCTAGCAGTAAGTCAGAATATCCTGGAATTATGTTTTCTAATTCATCTAATGTTTTACTTCAAACTTCTTCCTTCCATAACTCCACAGGACAAGCCATTGTATTGTCAAAAATGTCAGGAATTATTTCTATTGACAATTGTCAGTTCACTCAAAACAGTTGTAATCAAGTTCATGGTGCTGCATTATACTATTCAAAAGGAAGTAATGACAATCTTCATTTACAATTAACCATTCACAACTGTACTTTCTCTCATAACAAAGCTGCTAGAAGTGTTGTCTATTTTGGTAGTTCAATAAATGAAACATATAACTGTGTAATCATACAAAATTCTGTGTTCAGTTACAACCAAGCAGTACCAGTTTACATTTCCAATAATACGCTTCATCTTAAAGGTGACATGGTGTTTGAACACAATATAGCATTTGATGGTGGAGCAATATTTAGCAGCAGTTCACTTATTGTTTTCGAGGGCAATCACCAATTCAAGTTTTACAACAATTCTGCAATTCTCAATGGAGGAACAGTGTTCCTTAATCATTCTAAGATGAACATTGGAGAAAGTTCAATTATTGATTTTAAGAATAATAGTGCAAAATTAGATGGAGGAGTGATATACTCTTTTAAGTCCGTCATATCATTAGGCGAGCACTCAGTAATTTCATTTGAAGGCAACAAAGCTGTTTCTCAAGGTGGAGCTCTATACTGTAAAAACTGTGACACCGTATTTGATGAAACCTCAAAGGTAAGGTTTTCCAAGAATGTGGCTACCAGTGGAGGAGCTATCTATACCTCTAATTATTCTGTTTTATTATTTGATGGAAGGTCAACAGTGACGTTTACTGACAATACAGCTAAGTTTGGAGGAGCTGTTTGCTCTACAAGATATTCTGAGTCAATATTTAATGGAAATGCTACAGTGACATTTAGTGTTAATTCTGCCAGCATCTATGGAGGGGCAGTACTCTCTTTTCAACACTGTAGCATCAATTTCAATGGAAACTCTGCAGTGACTTTTCGTGACAACAGAGCTGAGTATGGAGGAGCTGTGTATTCTATAAGCTATTCTGTGGTATCATTTAATGAAAGCACAACAGTGAATTTTGGAGGTAATTCTGTCAGCATCAATGGAGGAGCAGTCAACTCTTTTCAACACTGCAACATCATGTTCAGTGGAAACTCTACGGTGACATTCCATAGCAACATAGCTGAGTTTGGAGGAGCCATCAGTTCTTATCAATATTCTAGCACCATGTACAATGGAAACTCTACAATTAATTTCCACAACAACACAGCTGAGCATGGTGGAGCTGTCAATTCTTATCAACACTGCAACATCATGTTCAATGGAAATTCTTTGGTGACATTCCAAAGCAACATAGCTGAGTATGGAGGAGGCATCAATTCTTGTGAATATTCTACCATCATGTTCAATGGAAACTCAACAGTTAATTTCTACAGCAACAGAGCTGTGTACGAAGGAGGAGCTGTTGACTCTCTAAGATATTCTGTGGCATCATTTAATGAAAACGCAATAGTGACATTTAGAAATAATTCTGCTATCATCATTGGAGGAGCTGTCAAATCTTATCAACACTGTAGCATCTTGTTTAATGGAAACTCTATGGTGACTTTTCATAGCAACAGAGCTGGGTTTGGAGGAGCTATCGATTCTGATCAATACTGTATCATCATGTGTAATGGAAACTCTACAGTTAATTTCTATAACAGCAGAGCTCTGTTTGGAGGGGCTGTGTTATCTAGAAGCTATTCTGAGATATCATTTAATGAAAACACAACAGTGAACTTTGAAGGTAATTCTGCCAGCAACAATGGAGGAGCCATCCATTCTTCTCAACACTCTAGCATAATGTTCAATGGAAGCTCTGCAGTGACTTTTCATAACAACAGAGCTGGTAAAGGAGGAGCTGTGTATTCTTTAACAGTTTGTGATATACTATTTCATGGAAACACAAAAGTAATATTTAATGATAACAGTGGTACTAACGGAGGAGCATTGACCTCTCAAAATTATTCTAATGTATCATTTAGTGGAAAATCGAGTGTGACTTTTGAAGATAATCATTCCAGTAGAGGTGGAGGAGCATTGAATTTGATTGTCAATGTAACAGTTTCTTTTACTGATAACTCAACTGTAAAATTTATTAAAAATAGTGCTAAATTTAATGACACATATGAAAAATATGGAGGTGCTGTGAGCTGTATCCACTGTGATCTATTATTTGATGGATATTCAAATGTGATGTTTAGCATGAACAATGCTCAATATGGAGGGGCCATGTATGCTGAAAGATACTCTGGTATTAGATTTGATGGAATCTCTGCTGTGATATTTAATAGCAATGCTGCCAGCAAATATGGAGGAGCAGTTACCATTAATGACCATTCTAACATTATATTTAATGGAAAATCAAATGTGAAATTTGACAACAATGAGGCAGCTCTATTTGGAGGAGCACTGGTCTCCGAAATTTATTCTGATGTACTGTTTCAGGGAAGCACAAATGTGATATTTAAGGACAATAATGCTGCTTTAACAGGAGGAGCTATGTCCTGTTTTCTGAGTTCAGAAATAATATTTCATGAAGCTACAAATGTGTTATTTATGAACAACAGTGCTATTTCTGGAGGTGCTGTACATTATAACCGTAATTCTAGTGTATCATTCAATGGAAATGCTACAGTAACATTTACAAGCAATTATGCTACAGAGGCTGGTGGAGCATTACTACTGAATGACTACTTAAATGCTAGTTTCACTGAATATTCCAATGTAAAATTCATCGACAACAAAGCTGAAGATGGAAGTGCTGTGAAATGTGATGATTACTGTAAAGTCTTCTTTCATGGAAACTCAAATGTGACATTTAGTAACAACAGAGCACAGCGTGCAGGGACTGTGTACACTAAGGAACATTCAAGTATATCATTTGATGGAAAGTGTAAAGTGACATTTACAGCAAACACAGGTAGATTTGCTGGTGCCATAGTAGTCGTTTCACATTGCGGTGTGATATTTTATGGTAACTCTGTTGTGATGTTCAATAATAACAGTGTCACACATGGGGGAGCTTTGTGGTGTGAACATTACTCTGTTGTATTATTTAGTGGAAATACAATTGTCACATTTAAACATAATCGTGCTAGTGGCCATGGAGCAGCTGTTAATTCTGTTGACAGTAGTAGTGTCAAATTTAATGGGAACACAACAGTGACATTTGAAGGTAACAGTGCTGGTGAAAGAGGGGGAGCTATCATTTCTGAAAATAACTGCAGCTTAGTATTTAATGGAGACTCAAAAGTGAATTTCAGCGGCAATGATGCTAAGCTTGGTGGAGTGCTATTCTCTTTGGGTGACACTCACATGATATTTGCTGGCAACACAATGGTGTTATTTGAAGCTAACGTAGCTAATGAAACAGGTGGAAGCATTAACTGTGAAACTAATTGCAACATGACATTTGATAGAAATTCAGCTGTGACATTTAATGGCAATAAAGCATCTAATGGAGGTGCCATGTTTTTTAATGGGTACTCACATTTGCTTTTTGCAGATGGCACAAATGTTCAATTTATAAACAACAAAGCCATTGAAGGTGGAGCTATCAACAGTCAGCAATCCAACATAGAATTTGCTAAGAATTCATTCTCAAAATTTGCTTATAATTCAGCAACTAGAAATGGTGGAGGAATATATCTGATTAATAAATTCACTATGACATTTGAAAGTGAATGTGATGTTGAATTTGATCACAACAACGCTAGTCGTTTAGGTGGAGCCATTTATGGTGAATTGAAGCAAACTAACCAGAGCAAAATCTTTTCAAACTCCACAAGTGTTGATTTTAGTGAAAACACTGCTCTTGTAGGGGATGATATTTATGTGCAACTGGAATCATCATGTGATGAAACATGTCTGAACAGTATTGTGGGTTTAAATGTGACACGCAATCATCCTCCTCGTCACCTAGCTTTATATAACCCAGCAATCTGTATTAATACTACCAATAATTCAAGTAAGTGCCAGGACTACTTTATATCTAACATAATGCTTGGCCAAAATATTAGAATCAATGCTTGCGTGCTAAGTTTCTTTAATGAACATGCTGAAGGAGTAAACTTCGTTGTAACTGGTGAAAGCCAGCGTCACACACTTGATGGTACACGGTTTGTGCCTATAGCTTGTACTCTGTTTGAGGGAATCAGTGTAGTTGGTAAAAAGATTTCTGATAAAACTAATTTCTCAATGACCATCACATCATATACTAACAGTGAGGTAGAAATTTCTGTTAGACTAATAGCAGAACTATCACCATGTCACCATGGTTTCCACTATGATAATTCTACTCAAAAGTGTGTATGCTACGATGACAGTGACATTGTGGCTTGTTATGGTAGAACATCAACTATCAAAAGAGGTTACTGGTTTGGAACTGTTGATGGTAAAACTACAGTAACAGTTTGTCCGAATACTTACTGCAATTTCACTTGCTGTGATACATCCAATGGATTTTATCAACTCTCACCAGTGAGAACTGATCAGTGTAGTTCACACAGATCTGGTACAGCTTGTGGTAGTTGTGGGAAAGGATATGCTCTTTCATTTGATTCTGCAAGTTGTGTAAGCATCAACAAATGTAAAGCTGGACAGACAGCACTGGTAATCATTTTGTCCATGATTTATTGGACAGTCTTGGTTGTATTAGTGTTTGTGGTGACATACTATCATGTTGAGATTGGTTATTTCTATGTTATTACATACTATTACAGTATGTTGGATATTTTACTGAATCAAAATTTGTATGTATCACAAGGATTGTTTACTGTTGTTAGCATTATGTCTAGCGCAGCTAAAGTAACTCCACAATTTCTAGGACAGCTTTGTTTTGTGAAGAACATGAGTGGAATTGATCAACAAGTCATTCATTATGTACATCCACTAGCTGTTACCATCATTGTAGGAGTAATCAGTCAGTCAGCAAGAATGTCTTATAGATTCTCAGCATTTGTAAGTCGGGGAATTATTCGCATGATTTGCTTTCTTCTACTGCTGTCGTATACATCTGTGGCAGCAACTTCATTAGTGCTGTTAAGATCACAGAAATTTCATAATGTGGATAAGGTTTACACTTACCTGTCACCTGACATAGAATATTTTCACGGTCGTCATTTACCATATGGAATAATAGCAATATTATGTACACTAGTGATTGTGATTGGTCTACCACTTCTACTTTTGCTCGAGCCATTCCTGAATCGCAAGATCAACTTTTATAGGATAAAGCCATTACTCGATCAGTTTCAAGGATGTTACAAAGACAAATATCGCCCATTTGCTGCTTACTACATGATTTGTCGATTAGTGATCATTATAATAATCATCAGCAATTCTACCAACAATAATACTACCCAGGTATTACTACTTGTCACTACTACACTTCTAGCCTTGATACAGCTACTCATCAAACCATACAAACATAGGATTCTTAATATTTTTGATGTGATTGTTTTACATATAATGATCATTGTTTCTGCCACATCATGTATCAACAGTTTTGGTACAAGAGGTTTACTCTCGGTGATAATTTTTCTGGTAATACTACCCTTACTAATGTTTGCTGCAATGGAACTGATTGTATATAAGGAAAATGTCAAGAAGATTTTGACATACTGCAAACCCAAACCTGTTGCTACCCATGACGACAATGAAGTAACCCCCATAAGTGATATTGGTATCGTTATAGATGATAGTATGAGGAAGAATGCTACCATAGTTGACTTGTAAGTGTGTATTAAATTACATTGTATTCCATACTCAAGCATAATGTGACTGGGCCTGCAAAAATAGGGCATGTAGACACATCAGATTTGCCTATTTTTTATGATTCATAACTTTTTATGCCACTATGCTATGGTCATTCAGTTTTCAGCACTTGTTAAACATTTAGTTTACTTTATTACAGAATGCAAATATTCTCTCCTGTTATGTGATGAGGTGTAGTTTGTGACTACTATTGCAGGCCTGGTCACATATACAGTGCTACGTTTGCATACATCTGTGCATACGTACAGTATTACATATTCAATGCAACCACATAATTGTAACACCGTTTAAACTGATAATATTGTACATATCCTTTGTTAGTACAACTAAATGTACCATTCTTAATTTGTAGGTGTCAGATTTTATTTTCTTGAGATACAGTGTAGTTACTTATTTGCATATTCTTATTATTAGAATCTTACAAAACCATTGTTGAAAAATAATGCTATTTAAAGTGCATATATACTGTAAGGAATGCCTCTATTGTAATTTGCAGATGTGGTCACATTTATTAAATAGAATTGCTTCAACTGTAATACTGTATAGTAGTTCAGTCGATTACACAAAATAATATGTGTTATTATACATACTGTTGATATTTTAATATTATTTCTCATGTAGCAGAAGGAGGGATTCCAATGAGACAATTGTGATTCATGACACCATGATCCACTATCGTGACTCCATTGTGGAGATGATGAATAATGAAGACTAATCATTGGACTTCACAAACAGTAAACAAATTAATGCATGCATACTTTTGTTAAACTTGAACTCATGCAATTTTTCTTACTAAGCACCCACACGTAGGCCTGAGCCTATTATGCTCAAAAATTTACCTATTATTCTTTCCAGAATTTCCCAAAAAATTCTCCTATTATTCTTTTTGTTATTCTTGTATCCAGCCTATTATTCCATAATTATTCTCATTCAGTATATACCTGTAGCTAGTTGCTTAGTTTTCAAGATGCTGCTATAAGTAGTTTTGTCCAAATTATTAATAGCCATATATGAAGCATTCCACCTTACACATCATTTTTCTATCCATAATAATTACAGCAGACTTAGAATAGCTATCTACAGTAATAATTGAAGTGTATTTAATTATTAGTGTATTATAATAATATGCTGTATCTACTCTATAGCTACTAAGTTAGGTAGATAATAATGCTCAACGACTTGAAGAAGATACACTGGTATAAGATGTACAAGTTTCAGAATTGCAGATAATCATGCAGTTAAATCCCTGATGCTGGCTGCAGATTATTAACATGAAAAGATCTGACTGCTCTATTAGAGTATTTGAGCGTTCTATTAGAGTATATCGATCTTTTAGAGGCTTTTCAGCTCCTTTCAGCCAGCACTCCTGTCAGCTTTATATCATTTGTAGTAGCTTAACTCTTTCTTCTAGGTAATCAAGAAGAGACACGCCCCCTAATTCCACCGATTATTCCCATGGTCGTCCGATTATTCTAAAATTATGCCTATAACCATCCTATTATTCCGGAATTATTCTCATGAAATTGGTGACCTATTATTCTCAAGATTATGCCGGCATAATAGGCGCAGGCCTACCCACACGTCACAATCATGCTGCTAGCTGTATTGCATTTATCTTTTGCACAATTTAAATACTGAAGTTTTGTAGTTAGCTAATCCTATGCAAATAATTATGACTTGGCTATTAAAAAGACTATATGCATCAAGGTTGAAGTGACAGGAAGAGCTTACTGTATGTCTGTTACTATAATAGTATATCAGGATTTATTACGTTTATGACTAGCAAAATATTTATGAAGATAATATGTATACCCTTATATAGATTTTGTATTTTACATGCAGTCTTGCTGCATACCCTACTGAAAACATTTGTCTGCTTGCTTATGGCAATAGTCAGTGCAGAGAATTAATGGATCAGACTATGGAAATTATAGTACACTGCACAGAACATGGGAATGCAACAAGACTGCATGTAAAGCAAAATCTTGGATCTTTGTTCATTATAATTGACCCAGTCTTTCCAATGTGAAATATAATCAGGAGTTTTCTGGATTGAAATCGTACCATTAATTTAATGTTGTACTCCATGCATTGCATATTATCATGAAGATTCATAAGTGCTATGGTACCTTGTAGAGACTGCATGGTCTGATATTGAATATCAAGCTTTCTTTCAACATGTAATCATATAAAGGGGTATAATATTCATTCAACATTTTCATCCAAAATTGTTATGAAAGTTTCAAAATTTGGGTCACATTCAGTTGGTTTGCTTTGTCCTCTCCATGTTAGATTTTAGAAATGTCATTGCTATAGTACATACGCATTGAACTGGATCCTCAAACACATTTAATACCTCATAGTTGTAATTACACATGATCTTGAAATTTGGCTCATTTGTAGTACTGCTTGACCAGCTAAAAATATTTCAAAATCTTTTCATTTAAATGTCTGACACAATATTTACTGCCAATCAAAATTTCACCACACATTTCCTATAGGGAAACCATAAAAGTGCTTAACCATTACAGCCCTGTCCCTACCTTGTATTGGAGCCAAATCGTACATGTCTGTTTGCTGTCACCACTAATCATCTGATTGACTGAAATGTTAGCTCTCTTGAGGAAATATCCACTTTAATTTTTAGCTTTTTCAGTTTTCAGGATCCAGCTATACTTACACATACTATAGAGTTTGATAAAATAATAACACCATGCAATAATTCATAATAGTGTTTATTCAATCAAACGTGTTAACAAATTCAATCTCAGAAGCTAATTTAGAAATTTCCCTGTGGGGGCATGTTCACAGACCCCCTAGTTAGAGTATGCTTTGCATACTGACTGTGCTTTGCACACTTGTTGAGTGAGCGGCTTCTACTAATCCCACATGCAAGATCTGCTCCTGTTACCTAAACCTGAAGCTCCCATCTGAAAAATTCTAGATCTGCCAATGGAAAGAGTTCTTGTTCAGCATCACACTCCTTCCTGGCTGAATTTACAAACTATTGAAGCAACTCCTGTATCACTCCATAATTCATATTGTGTGGAGTTCAATTCATTTTAAGCGAGGTCTTAAGAACAGCTAGCCAATTGTTATCACCTGACCATATAGAACAAAATTAATGTAGATTAGGGTCAAGTGTATTTACAAAATTATCAGCAGTAAAACATTATTTTATAAGATCATTTCAAATCAGATGTACCTATGCCACAATATCAGTGACTATAAATGCCATAGCTTCCTAGCAGTTGCCAGCTCTTCCACTCACAGTAAACCCATGTTTTCCACCAATAGCTGAGCTTTAAACAACCAATATCACATGTATGCTATCATCATGTGATGCTGCAATAACAATAACAAAGGTTCTAATACATGTATTAGAAATAATTAGTGACTGATCTAATAGAGTATATCAATCTTGCACATTCTATTGCATGCTTTTCTCCTTGAATTTCCTGTTCAAGGGAGGGGGAAGACCTGGACCTACATGTATGTAGCATCATAATAGCTGAGTGCCTTGATGTTCACCCCTAACGTTGTTCCGGTAGTGGATTTAGGATTTCCCAATGTGGAATAAGGTGGCAATTGGTGGATAGGTACAACTAGTAGCTACCTAATTCCAAAGTATTGCGGTGATCTAGGGTGCCTGGGGAATGCCCACACAGGAAAGTTTGTAAATTTAGCCAACTGAGATTGAATTGACCTTATATAAGCATTGCCAAATGAAATCAAATATTTTCTATATAGCTTGCAGTGGTATAGATAATACTTAGTTAAGGTTACAGAATGTTTTAAACTGTGTGGGCGGAACAAATTACAAAACCTGACGCAGGGATAAATAATTTAAACAACTATGTTGTATTAGCAATACAACTAATTGTGCTTGTTTGTTTTTACTGCAGAACAAGGACTGTTCTGAATGGCGGATCCAAGATGGGGCATTTGGGGCAATCCCCCCCCCCCCCCCCCCCCCCCCCTAGGCGAGAGGAGCCAGCCATACTTCTGATTAAAGTAGCTAGCTACTAAACTTTATGTCAGGCCAAGATCAGTTTATAAACTTCATGCATTTGTTATGTCAGTCATTCATGACCCCACAAAAGGCACAGCTAAGTTAGTATCACTTACTCAGGTAGATTGGCAGGAAAGCACTCATTTTTTGTGGGCCAATATCGGATAAAAAATTTTCACGTTTTTTGAATTAACCATTTTTGGTTGTTATTAGAGTTCAGGCATAGATTACATTCCCCACCGAGGGAATATATAATCTATGGCTAACCATTATCTAATCCTTTTAGTGTACACATGCAGTACTAGTTTCAGTAGTAGGTGTTCTAGAAGCAGTTCTGTTTGGAGCTATATAACATATACCATCATTCTATTGTAATCCAATACTATAGTGCTGCTGTATGGTGAAGCTTTATGTTTACCAAAGGAGACGTGGTGCTGCTAATCATGTATTTGAATAATTGTTATGTGTTTGGCATCGAGATATTTATTGACACAATGAGTGTTAATATTGCTCGTTGACATAGAGATGCACTGATATAGAGCAGATGGCTTGGGAGACACTGGAGCTGAAGGCAAAGATACTGTAGCTGCAGCCTGCAGACATGCTTCAGGGCAGGCATCTGTGAAAGAAGAGCTAAGGAATGAGACAGCTACCGTTAAATAGCCTAGCTTAAGTTTGGGTGGGGCTGATAGTCATGTGAGACAGAGATAGAGTTTAGTGGTTTTCTACAATGTTGCAAGACAACTAAAGTTCAAAAAAATCGTTGCTCCAGTGACTTGTAGCGGTATGAAATGCCTGTGTATGTGATGCCAACAGTTGCCACACCGTCACTTTATAGCAAATTCGAAGAACAAATTGCTAGAGGAAAGGCTGTATATAGTACCAAGATTACATAATTTACATTATGAACTCTTGATACTACCATATCAGATTGGTTTAATTGGCAGTAAACATAATGAATGGTGTTC
This sequence comes from Dysidea avara, assembly GCF_963678975.1. NCBI lineage: Eukaryota > Metazoa > Porifera > Demospongiae > Dictyoceratida > Dysideidae > Dysidea > Dysidea avara. The sequence goes on from NC_089273.1 coordinate 47,502,852, forward strand.
TTCTCCTTGCTAGTCTAGGCCAAAATTTTCTATTTATTTCCAACAGAGAATTGAAGTCCCCAGCTATGAAATTCTGTTACAAACTGGTGGATCAATGGACTGAAAGGATGACGACAGATAGTGTTCATTGGAGAACCTTTATGCATGCACAAGATCTTTTACAGGATGGATTATTTAATCTCAATGATGACATGCACAAGTAAACCATGTGTATGTGTTGCATGTTTTGTTTAGACTTACTAGGTGACATTTCTTACAATATAATAACATATGTATTCTATGCTAACTCATTTTAAATTGTAATGATCTGAAGTGTGTTTCTGGACTGCTAGTAGACTCACTATAGGTTTGTCCTGTGACCAGACAGTTAAATGGACACGACTGCACTTACTGCAGCACATGCTCACTTGTATGCACCACCAGGTTGCCATGGTGTCATTAGTTTTCTTAACTGATGAAATAGGAACTCTTCACGATGGTAACATCACAACTGCAGCTTGCGAGACGATGCTCATTTGGGTAATCATGGTAACAATAATAGTTGTGTGGATGTGGTTGGTGCTAACCTATCCGGCAGCAGCTTGGTGTATGTTATAGTCAATAAATGCTTCCCTCATCCCTTTGGCAATACAGCCATTCTGAGGCTGGAGAAGCACATAGCCATCTCCTAAGGAAGTTCACCCTACTGCATGTGTTTACTCATACCAAGATGGTAACAACACATCACAACACCTTCCTTTATGGTCTGTGCTGCCACTCCCACTGGGCTCCATAGCAAGGCTTCAATTGTGCTAATTTGGTAGGCCTGTTGTTACAATGGCAGAAATGTGATAGAGTAGTATGCTGTTGTCATCCAAACCTTGTGTTGCAACAACTATTGCTATGGCAACATGTCACATAAATCAGGTAGCCACATTTCGTGCTGGTATTAGTTAACCTTACCTAACAACAGATTGGCACAAATAATTATGTGAAGTCACACAATTTATCATACCAGTGTCTCAGAAGTTGCCATCATGGTGTAGTATAGCGCCATACAATTCATCTCATCATGGAACACCACAGTCAACACCTGTGAAAAGATCATATGGCCTCACAAGAAAATATACAAGTAATGGTCATCATATATCACATTTATTTGGCTGCACAAAATGATTTGCTAGATAAATGGGTTTGTTAGCTTACAGTATAGTTGAAGACACCCTCAAAAAAAATCTTTTTATCATAACCCAGGCCCATAGCCAGGGGGGTTCCGAGGAACCTCCCTCTTGGAAAAAAAGGTCTACATTTTAGTATAATAGTCGTATCAAAAGTCCATTAGCTACAGTTTACTAAATACCACTAACGAGGAATTAAGTGCTCCAAATAGCTGGCTTGTTCAGCACTTGTAATGCAATGCGAGATCGAGATACTCTAATAAAGCAGTCAAACAGTCACTCTAATAGAACAGTCACAATTTAAAAGCTGTAGTTATCTAACTAGAACTTTCATAATATAAAAAGTTTAGTGGGCAAGCCCTCCCATACATGCAGAGCCCATAAAATAGCATCCATGCTTCAACGCATGATCCGACACTTTCCCATTCTTATTCACCGTGACATTCCAATATAGTGTATTATATTTAGACAAATGCATGAACAGATTGTATAATTACAGTAACAGCAGAGATATATCTCCCAGATTTTATCCAAATAGTTGGTCTTGAGCTTATCTATGAATTTGTTATTTTTATTGACTAAAATGCCACTAAATTTGGCATGCCCCCAGACCCCCTAGTTTCAGCATGCTTTGCATGCTGGATGTTTCGTACACCATGATAACGTAATCTGCATCATGCCATATAAAAAGATTGTCTTGAAAAAGGTCCACTTTTTCTGAAAAGCTACTCAGATAAAAGTCCTATAACTTTCCCAAATAGCACTACTAACAAACCAACTACCGCCACAACAAAATGTATCATAGGAATACATGAGTTTTTCTATAGTTGACATGGTCACTAATGTATATCAAGGTGGTCTTAAAAATGAGGTCATGAAGTACATCTCAGTTGTGTTTAGGACCTATATACTTCACAAGTTCACTATAATGAAGTGGTCTTACAACTCTTGGCCTAGTGACATGACCGTAATTATTACAGCCACACAACACTCAAAACACTACAGCAGAACCCCTCTATACAAGATACGTGTAAGAACAATTATACTTTACAGTTATAGTTTACACCAGCACGAAAGACGAGAAGTCCTATATCACACAGAAATGATAAGATCATGTACCTCTTCTTGCTGTCTCATTCATGTCATCGTCTTTTGTACCTGACTAGCTCTCCCTAACAAACAATCAGAATAGTTTGAAGTTTAAAATCGTCAATGCTAATTATTACCATTTTCTTTTGAGCTTCTTCCAGTTATTGTAGCAGATTGATATTGTCTTCTAGTTCATGTGATGATGTCATATAAGCTCATGTGATGTCACATGACAGCAGAGTACACACCTTATCTGTGTCCCCTTGTGTGATGACCACTTTTACTGCTGTCCATTGTTTGTGCACCTCTCACGTACCCTGTGGAAAATGAAGTGTGGCTTGCATAACATAACTACCCACTTAAAGTCCACAAATTTTGAGCCAAAAAATCAATGTCCATTTGCCAAACACTACACTGTAGTGAGGCTAGCCAGTTAAGTTACAACAACAGATCATAGTAGCTGCTACATAGTGACACTCAATAACTGGCCACTTCTAATTGTTACTTCAGTGATGCATTCCCCTGCACAGCAACAACAACAAAGACAATTTCACACCGCTACAAGTCGCAGGATGCTCTGGGAGCAACAATGTTTGTGAGCTTTAGTTGTCTTGCAACATTGTAGAAAACCGCTAAACTCTATCTCTGTCTCACATGACTATCAGCCCCACCCAAACTTAAGCTAGGCTATTTAACGGTAGCTGTCTCATTCCTTAGCTCTTCTTTCACAGATTCCTGCCCTGAAGCATGTCTGCAGGCTGCAGCTACAGTATCTTTGCCTTCAGCTCCAGTGTCTCCCAAGCCATCTGCTCTATATCAGTGCATCCCTATGACAATGAGCAATATTAACACTTATAGTGTCATTAAATATCTCGATGCCAAACACATAACAATTATTCAAATACATGATTAGCAGCACCACGTCTCCTTTGGTAAACATAAAGCTTCACCATACAGCAGCACTATAGTATTGGATTACAATAGAATGATGGTATATGTTATATAGCTCCAAACGGAACTGCTTCTAGAACACCTACTACTGAAACTAGTACTGCAAGTGCACACTAAAAGGATTAGAAAATGGTTAGCCATAGATTATATATTCCCTAGGTGGGGAATGTAATCTATGCCTGAACTCTGTAATAACAAACAAAAACGGTTACACAAAACGTGAAAATTTTTTATCCGAAATTGGCCCACAAAAAAATTAGCGCTTTCCTGCCAATCTACCTGAGTAAATGATGCTAAATTAGCTGCGCTTTTGGTGGGGTCATGAATGACTGACATAACAAATGCATGAAGATACTCCTCGTGTAGTCGCAGCAATACAACTATTAAAAGCAACAATCACACTATCATAGCTACCACATATATATATATAGAAATGATCAGTGTTCACTATTTCATGTTCTCTCCACTCTCTGTAAGTTCAGTTATGGCGAATCTGTTCGTTCAGTCACCTCGTGTGTTGTGAGATGGCAAGAAATCTTCGACTAGCTGGGTTGAGTAGAGGGTTTTTCCCCGAGATTCACCAACACTCTGTGTAATAATGTGACTTTCCGTAAAACAAACAAAAACGGTCAGTTCACAAGACTAGAAAAAGTTTCTAAGTCAGAAGTGGGTCCCAAAAAATTCGCCCAGCCCGGGAGCCAGCCCCACTGAGTGATCTGGTCTAGCATAGATCCTTTGTACCCTATGGTCTAGGGACGAAAGCTATTATGCATTAGCTACGATACTGTTTATGTAGTCTCGCATGGCCACGCGAGACTAACTGTTTATGCGCTAGCTTTTCCTGGGAAATAAGACAGCTTTCGTTATTTCCTGAGGAAATAAGAGCGCTCTTATTTTCGGCGGAAATAACACATTTGTTATTTCCGCCGCAAATCAGCACCCACCCTGGGTTTTACTCTTTTCACCACCTTTAATAACCCTTACGTAATATTCAGCTCAAAAGCGTCCAGACTTCCTACTGTAGTTGTTGCTCTCTCTCTTCGACTTTAGGGCACGCATCTAGTAGTTGCCGCAAGTAGTCGACTTTAGGGGATGCGTCCAGTAGTTGCCGCGAGTAGTAGACTTTAGGGGAAGCATCCAGTAGTTGCCACGAGTAGTAGACTTTAGGGGAAGCGTCTAGTAGTGTTAGCGATAGGGTTAGGGTTAGAGTTCAGCTTTGGTTTCTTCTTCACCTTTAGGGTTAGGTTCTTCTTACTATATACAGCTTATTTTGTTAGTCACATTTATAAGATACAAAAGAAGGGAATCAAGGGAGCTAGCAGCGGTAGCATAATCAGTAGCACACTGGACCATCACACTGGGATCCTGGGTTCGATCCCCCTTCAAGACTGCAATTCTTTTTCGCCTTTTTGGTTCACCGTTTTTTGTCTAAGTTCTGTAGGGTTATGAAATAGGGTGAAAAGAGTGATACCCAAATAAGCTTATTTGCGGAGGAAATAAAAGCAGATTTTTGTTACAAACAGCGTTCCATACGTCCGAAGCGATGGTGGTCGACCATTGGTGGCTTAGGCCAATGAAATTTGATTATAAGTTTCGCATCATCGCCCGCATGCTTTTGATACACCCGCATGGAATTTCATTATTGGTATTTCACATCGAAATACTCTAATAGAGCAGTCACTTTTATTCTAATAGAGCAGATCACTCCAATCACTCAGATCACTCCAATCACTCAGATCACTCAGATCACTCCAATCACTCAGATCACTCCAATGAATTAACTGCCTAACTGTGTAATGCTACTGAAAATGTGCATCATTTAGAGTACAGTAGTATACAGTAATATCCTAACTCTGTGTTATGAAAACTTCCTCTCCCTAATGGTATGTCTCTAATAGAGCAGTCACTTTTATTCTAATAGAGCAATCAGAGGATATTACTGTGTACTACTGTACTCTAAATGATGCACATTTTCAGTAGCATTACACAGTTAGGCGGTTAACTCATTGGAGTGATCTGAGTGATTGGAGTGATCTGAGTGATTGGAGTGATCGGAGTGATTGGAGTGATCTGAGTGATTGGAGTGATCTGAGTGATTGGAGTGATCTGAGTGATGGCAGTGATCTGAGTGATCGGAGTGATTGGGGTGATTGGAGTGATCTGAGTGATTGGAGTATTCTGAGTGATTGGAGTGATCTGAGTGATTGGAGTGATCTGCGTGATTGGAGTGATCTGAGTGATTGGAGTGATCTGAGTGATTGGAGTGATCTGAGTGATTGCAGTGATCTGAGTGATTGGAGTGATCTGAGTGATTGGAGTTATCTAAGTGATTGGAGTGATTGGAGTGATTGCAGTGATCTGAATGATTGGAGTGATCTGAGTGATTGGAGTGATCTGAGTGATTGGAGTGATCTGACTGATTGGAGTGATCTGAGTGATTAGAGTGATCTGAGTGATTGGAGTGATCTGAGTGATTGGAGTGATTGGAGTGATTAGAGTGATCTGAGTGATTGGAGTAATCTGAGTGATTGGAGTGATCTGAGTGATTGGAGTGATCTGAGTGATTCTAGTGATCTGAGTGATTCAAGTAATCTGAGTGATCTGAGTGATTGGAGTGATCCGAGTGATTCGAGTGATCTGAGTGATTGGAGTGATCTGAGTGATCTGAGTGATTGGAGTGATCTGAGTGATTGGAGTGATTCAAGTGATCTGAGTGATTGGAGTGATCTGAGTGATCAGGGTGATTGGAGTGATCTGAGTGATTGGAGTAATCTGAGTGATTGGAGTGATCTGAGTGATTGGAGTGATCTGAGTGATTGGAGTGATCTGAGTGATTGGAGTGATCTGAGTGATTGCAGTGACCTGAGTGATTGGAGTGATTGGAATGATCTGAGTGATTGGAGTGATCTGAGTGATTGGAGTGATCTGAGTGATTGGAGTGATTCAAGTGATCTGAGTGATTGGAGTGATCTGAGTGATCGGGGTGATTGGAGTGATCTGAGTGATTGGAGTAATCTGAGTGATTGGAGTGATCTGAGTGATTGGAGTGATCTGAGTGATTGGAGTGATCTGAGTGATTCTAGTGATCTGAGTGATTCAAGTAATCTGAGTGATCTGAGTGATTGGAGTGATCCGAGTGATTCGAGTGATCTGAGTAATTGGAGTGATCTGAGTGATTGGAGTGATTGGAATGATCTGAGTGATTGGAGTGATCTGAGTGATTGGAGTGATCTGAGTGATTGGAGTGATCTGAGTGATTGCAGTGATCTGAGTGATTGGAGTGATTGGAATGATCTGAGTGATTGCAGTGATCTGAGTGATTGGAGTGATCTGAGTGATTGGAGTGATTCAAGTGATCTGAGTGATTGGAGTGATCTGAGTGATCGGGGTGATTGGAGTGATCTGAGTGATTGGAGTAATCTGAGTGATTGGAGTGATCTGAGTGATTGGAGTGATCTGAGTGATTGGAGTGATCTGAGTAATTGGAGTGATCTGAGTGATTGCAGTGATCTGAGTGATTGGAGTGATTGGAATGATCTGAGTGATTGGAGTGATCTGAGTGATTGGAGTGATCTGAGTGATTGGAGTGATCGGAGTGATTTGAGTGATCTGAGTGATCGGAGTGATTGGAGTGGTCTGAGTGATTGCAGTGATCTGAGTGATTGGAGTGATTGGAATGATCTGAGTGATTGCAGTGATCTGAGTGATTGGAGTGATCTGAGTGATTGGAGTGATTCAAGTGATCTGAGTGATTGGAGTGATCTGAGTGATCTGAGTGATTGGAGTGATCTGACTGATTGGAGTGATCTGAGTGATTAGAGTGATCTGAGTGATTGGAGTGATCTGAGTGATTGGAGTGATTGGAGTGATTAGAGTGATCTGAGTGATTGGAGTAATCTGAGTGATTGGAGTGATCTGAGTGATTGGAGTGATCTGAGTGATTCTAGTGATCTGAGTGATTCAAGTAATCTGAGTGATCTGAGTGATTGGAGTGATCCGAGTGATTCGAGTGATCTGAGTGATTGGAGTGATCTGAGTGATTGGAGTGATCTGAGTGATTGGAGTGATTCAAGTGATCTGAGTGATTGGAGTGATCTGAGTGATCAGGGTGATTGGAGTGATCTGAGTGATTGGAGTAATCTGAGTGATTGGAGTGATCTGAGTGATTGGAGTGATCTGAGTGATTGGAGTGATCTGAGTGATTGGAGTGATCTGAGTGATTGCAGTGACCTGAGTGATTGGAGTGATTGCAATGATCTGAGTGATTGGAGTGATCTGAGTGATTGGAGTGATCTGAGTGATTGGAGTGATTCAAGTGATCTGAGTGATTGGAGTGATCTGAGTGATCGGGGTGATTGGAGTGATCTGAGTGATTGGAGTAATCTGAGTGATTGGAGTGATCTGAGTGATTGGAGTGATCTGAGTGATTGGAGTGATCTGAGTGATTCTAGTGATCTGAGTGATTCAAGTAATCTGAGTGATCTGAGTGATTGGAGTGATCCGAGTGATTCGAGTGATCTGAGTAATTGGAGTGATCTGAGTGATTGGAGTGATTGGAATGATCTGAGTGATTGGAGTGATCTGAGTGATTGGAGTGATCTGAGTGATTGGAGTGATCTGAGTGATTGCAGTGATCTGAGTGATTGGAGTGATTGGAATGATCTGAGTGATTGCAGTGATCTGAGTGATTGGAGTGATCTGAGTGATTGGAGTGATTCAAGTGATCTGAGTGATTGGAGTGATCTGAGTGATCGGGGTGATTGGAGTGATCTGAGTGATTGGAGTAATCTGAGTGATTGGAGTGATCTGAGTGATTGGAGTGATCTGAGTGATTGGAGTGATCTGAGTGATTGGAGTGATCTGAGTAATTGGAGTGATCTGAGTGATTGCAGTGATCTGAGTGATTGGAGTGATTGGAATGATCTGAGTGATTGGAGTGATCTGAGTGATTGGAGTGATCTGAGTGATTGGAGTGATCGGAGTGATTTGAGTGATCTGAGTGATCGGAGTGATTGGAGTGGTCTGAGTGATTGGAGAGATCTGAGTGATTGGAGTGATCTGAGTGATTGGAGTGATTGTAGTGATCTGAGTGATTGGAGTGATCTGAGTGATTGGAGTGATCTGAGTGATTGGAGTGATCTGAGTGATTGCAGTGATCTGAGTGATTCGAGTCATTTGAGCGATGGGAGTGATCTGGGCGATTGGAGTGATTGGAGTGATCTGAGTGATCTGAGTGATGGGAGTGATCTGAGTGATTGGAGTGATCTGAGTGATTGGAGTGATCTGAGTGATCTGAGTGATTGGAGTGATCTGAGTGATTGGAGTGATCTGAGTGATTGCAGTGATCTGAGTGATTGGAGTCATTTGAGCGATGGGAGTGATCTGAGCGATTGGAGTGATTGGAGTGATCTGAGTGATATGAGTGATCTGAGTGATGGGAGTGATCTGAGTGATTGGAGTGATCTGAGTGATTGGAGTGATCTGAGTGATTGGAGTGATCGGGAGTGATTGGAGTGATCTGAGTGATTGGAGTGATCTGAGTGATTGGAGTGATTGGAGTGATCTGAGTGATAGGAGTGATCTGAGTGATCGGAGTGATTGGAGTGATTGGAATGATCTGAGTTATTGGAGTGATCTGAGTGATTGGAGTGATTGGAGTGATCTGAGTGATTGGAGTGATCTGAGTGATTGGAGTGATTGGGGTGATTGCAGTGATCGGGGTGATTGCAGTGATCTGAGTGATTGCAGTGATCTGAATGATTGCAGTGATCTGAGTGATTGGAGTGATTGGAGTGATCTGAGTGATTGAAGTGATCTGAGTGATTAGAGTGATTGGAGTGATCTGAGTGATTGCAGTGATCTGAATGATTGGAGTGATCTGAGTGATTAGAGTGATCTGAGTGATTGGAGTGATCGGAGTGATCTGAGTGATTGGAGTGATCTGAGTGATTGGAGTGATTAGAGTGATCTGAGTGATTGGAGTAATCTGAGTGATTGGAGTGATCTGAGTGATTGGAGTGATTGGAGTGATCTGAGTGATTGGAGTGATTAGAGTGATTGGAATGATCTGAGTTATTGGAGTGATCTGAGTGATTGGAGTGATTAGAGTGATTGGAATGATCTGAGTTATTGAAGTGATCTGAGCGATTGGAGTGATTGGAGTGATCTGAGTGATATGAGTGATCTGAGTGATGGGAGTGATCTGAGTGATTGGAGTGATCTGAGTGATTGGAGTGATCTGAGTGATTGGAGTGATCGGGAGTGATTGGAGTGATCTGAGTGATTGGAGTGATCTGAGTGATTGGAGTGATCTGAGTGATAGGAGTGATCGGAGTGATTGGAGTGATTGGAATGATCTGAGTTATTGGAGTGATCTGAGTGATTGGAGTGATTGGAGTGATCTGAGTGATTGCAGTGATCTGAGTGATCTGAGTGATTGGAGTGATCTGAGTGATTGGAGTGATTGGAGTGATTGGGGTGATCTGAGTGATTGGAGTGATCTGAGTGATTGGAGTGATTGGAGTGATCTGAGTGATCTGAGTGATTGGAGTGATCTGAGTGATTGGAGTGATCTGAGTGACGGAAGTGATCTGAGTGATCGGAGTGATTGGAGTGATCTGAGTGATTGGAGTGATCGGAGTGATCTGAGTGATCTGAGTGATCGGAGTGATCACTCCAATCACTAAGATCACTCAGATCACTCTAATCACTCAGATCACTCCAATCACTCAGATCACTCCAATTACACAGATCACTCTAATCACTCAGATCACTCCAATTACTCAGATCACTCTAATCACTCCAATCACTCAGATCATTCCAATGAGTTAACCGCCTAACTGTGTAATGCTACTGAAAATGTGCATCATTTAGAGTACAGTAGTACACAGTAATATCCTAACTCCGTGTTATGGAAACTTCCTCTCCCTAATGGTATGTCTAGTAACGTACACCAAACAGTACTTTAGCTAATGCAAGAGTAGTCAATGTAGATCTCACTGTTTTTTGGCAGAAATCTTCATGTTTGGATGTGTGTTGTGCATAATGAACAATGAATAATAACCACCCGCCCGCATCAAATTTTCAAAAATCTGAGCGAGAAACTGGTAATCAAGTTTCATTGGCCTTACTCTACGCGTACGGGCTGGCTTACTTGTGTTGCTACAACAAATTGTAGTGTTCCACCTGTAATAAACTACACTGTAGCTACATAAAAGCATTAAATATGAAGGGCTTCACCTTCATTGTAAACTTTTCATGATGCTAGACTGGTTTTATGGGCTTCTCAAAAAGTTTCGATAGGCATTCAAAATTTTGAATGATTGCCCGTGACTATACCGTTACCTTAAAGGGCACAGCATAAATGCTGCAAAATATGGTTGGAACTCAAGGTTGATTATAGGCACCGGCCGATTATGCCAGCATAATTTAAAGCATAATAGGTGGCCAAAAGCATCAAGCATAATGCCAGCATAATAGGGACGATGTTTGAAAAATTAATTAAATGCGCAATACGCGTGCCTGAAAGAAAGCAAATATTCACTGCCAATTGTATTATTAGTGCATTTTATAATCAAAAACACGTAATACAACTTATTAAACCGTTTCTTTGTTGGTTATTCACACTTTGCAGAAATAAGATCGAGATACTCTAATAGAGCAGTCAGGAAAGGCTGATATACTCTAATAAAACAGTCACTTCTAGAGCATAAATTTGATTTTGAAAGCATAATTTTGAGCATAATAGGCTTAATTTTTGAGCAATGCTCAAAAGCATAATAGGTAAAATTTCGGGCATAATAGGCCGGTGCCTAGTTGATTATGACTTACAGTACTGCATACAGGTGTATGGTAATTACAATAGGGGGTACAGTACTGAAGGTCTGCTAGCTCTGGGCTAGCTTCCATTACAAGAAAAAAATTACATTACTTAGCTACTTATAAAAATTACTTAAGGTAGCGATTCCGGAATTCCGTAAATTTTGCATAAAATTTTCTCCGTGAATCCTCCATTGGAGAGTTGGCACAATCATCTCGCTGCCATATGGACAATTAATCAAACAATTGGATCGTTTCTAGGGTTTCTGGGGGCAAAGAATACAATGGTGCAGTTAGTTTCCTGCTACAAATATGTTTGTATGGAGTTTTATGCCAATTATAAGATTATTTTGCAATATAGCCACCACAATGTTATGTTCTGTTTGCAAGAAACAACCCAGCACATGTTAGTTACATCAAGGTGAGCATTTTTGTTCATGTGGTTTTCAATGTTACTATGCTAAAAGTCAGCAAATTTGCACCACAAATAGCTCATCTCTTTGATGCACCATTTTGGTAGCTGTCAAGGAGCTGTACATTGAGAGACAAAATAATCATATAAGCAGCTATAAATCAACAATACAACTCCTTGCTTTGCATGCACATTGTCTTTTTGAGTGGAGGTGACTGGTACAGAGTGTTTACACTTCATCATGTGTATGCTGTTTTGCCATCTGCAAGATGCTAAATGCATGCAACTATTTAGTGGCTTTCTATGGAGGTGACGTTTATTCAGAGGGTCTTACAAGTGAGGTTACACTGTGGTCCATGTATTAGGCACCGGCCTATTATGCTCAAAATTTTGCCTATTATGCTTTTGAGCAGTGCTCAAAAAAATAGCCCATTATGCCCAATATTATGCTCATAAATATCAATTATGCCACAGTACAAGTATAAAATTTATGGATATAATTAAGTTAGTACTAATACATTAGCATACTGATATGTAGCACACTTCAGTAGTTCTATTTGTAATTGTATTGCAGCATGAGGGATGCTTCGATGTAATCTTGCTGTGTATTGAAAGTGTCAGTCAAAATTGAGAATACCCTTTCAACAGCACCTGATGAAGGCTGAATAAGAGCTACCATCTTTGCAGCAGCTGACCAATGTGGTAATTCATCTGAATGTTCAACCCACCAAGACACTACATCTACTTCTGGTGATGTTTCTGCAGCTTTTGCTATGTACTGTGGAAGCTCAGACTTCAGATTGTTCAATATTGTTTGGTCATTGAGAAATGCTATTTCTGATAGTGAAGTAACCATGCTAACATTTGGTGCCATTTCTTTCACTTTAGATGGAGCAAAGACACGAGCTGCTTTAAAAATTGATAGGCTAGTAGACAGCTCATTCGAAAATTTGGATTTTAAATACTGGACAACAGGTTTAACCCTATCTTTTCCATAGCTCATAAATCTGTCAAGCAAAGAATGCACACTACCTGACAACTTTTTGGCTATAGCACAAAGATTGGGATACTGCTGTAATTCGACAGCAGTAAGCAAGCTGGTGTAAATCTCATAACATTTGAATGCCAAAGCTCCGTCTCCCTCTAAGTTGTAAGTAGCCTTGACAAATGGTTCACCTGCATCAATGACCACAGCTAATTCAAGCTGCAGATATTCATACTTTTGCCGATCAGAAAATAATTGTAGCAATTTGACTGTGGTTGTATGTGATGCTTCCGTTTTCTGTAAGAATGGAACTATATCACCAAAATATTTAAAAACCTGGTGCAATACTTCCCATCTACTCCACCACCTTGTGCAGCTATGAGGCTTTACAGAAATCCCTGTTGTTGTCCGCCAGTTCATTTTTGCACGTGAGCTGTGAGCAAACAGGCTAATCCACAGACGAAAGAATTCATCTAGTACTGGGACATCAAACTTTTCTCCTGCCAAGTCAATGGTATGGGAATAGCATCCAACATCAACAAGTGATGGAAACACTACTTTTATAGTTCGCATGGCAGCACCATTAACAGATGCCCTGTCATGCGCTGATTTGAGTTGATTCCATATGTAACTTGTAAAACACTAATCACTTCACGAGCTAGTTCATCAGCATTCATAGGCTTTGCAAGCATTTGAAGCTTTACCAACCTCTGCACAATTTTTCCCTCTAATACAAAGTGTAATACAATAGCAAATGCCTCACCAAGCCGGGTGGTGCCATCAAAGATAACAGATACTGACTTTTCGGAAAGTTCTTCCTTAATCTTACTTTCTTCCTTGGTACGAACAAATGGCACAAGGTCACACATACCTCTTGCATCAGTCAACCTGTATCCACCACATTCCAGAACTTCCCTAAGTCCATCAACCTTTTGTAGTGGTATTCCTGACTTCAAAAATGCTGTGACTACTTTTATTCTATAGAGCTTATGTGATTCAGGTAGAGTTTCTCCTCTGGGACTGGCTTCATTTTCATATACTTGCAGCTGCTGGGCTAAAGTTTTATCCCTTACTTTTCTCTTCGCTTCTTTTTCCTTGCTCATTTTGTGTTTATTAGAATCAGTGTGATTTTTTATGCTGCTAAGTTTAAGTGACACTTCTTCTCTACAGCATCCACAAAAGAGCTTTCCGCTAGGCACAGTAAAGTATTCTTTAGAAAACTGATTACACCTATCTCTTGGGCTCACTGCTTTCAGATTGTAAGATAAAGCAGTAGACACTTTTCGTTTCTTTCCCTTTGGTGGTAGATTGTTACGAATTATTCTTTTTCGACTTAAATCTGATGTCTTAGCTTGCTGTAATACTGACAATAAAGAAGATGGAGCTTTCTTTGAGGTGGAGTCTATAGTTGTGCTACTACTACTATCTCCATCATATAATCTCCTAGCTTCTCTCGTTGACTTTGTCTTTGACGTCGAGCAGGTCGAGGTAGAACCTGTCCCTGAAGTAGACGAAATGATACTAACGGTATCATCAATTTCGTCATCCTGTTCATCACTGGATGAACTAGAAGCTTCACTAAGCTGTGTTAAAACACCAGTAGCAGAATTGCTTGAGCCAGCTGCCATTGCACTTGGTTACTAGCGCTACAACAATAAAAATTATTGTATTTGTATTATGATAGCGCCACATAATGGCTGTCTCTGCGGGACAAATCGTCTAATCAATCTAGTGCATTCTTACCTTCAGAGCTTTGGCACTCGAAGAATAATGGAATGGTAAGTTCTGAGGTTTGGCTAAGGTTGAACAATAATATGCCGGTGTATTTAGCCTATTATGCTGGCATTATGCTTGATGCTTTTGGTAATCTATTATGCTTTTAATTATTCCGGCATAATCGGCCAGTGCCTACCATGTATTAAGGTATTTATAGCAGAAAATAGAAGTTCAAAATGTTATTGCAAAGCTCAGTTATAAGCATTTGTTCAATTGTGCCATTTTTGGGACTTTTTTCAATGGAAAGATACGGAGAAAATTTTGCCTATTTTGAAGGACAAAATTGCTTATAACTCTACCATCCTATAATGGATTTTTAAAAACTAAGTGTTTATGAGATCCTCAGGGAGTACTGCACAAGGCTATACTAAATAAAAATTATTTTCATTAATTTTAAAATTCTCCCGGAATCGCTACTTAAGGGGGGGGGGGGGGGGGGGTTAGGGAGTATTGGAGCATCTACTATATGGGATACAAAATGGTATGTGCAAAGATTTTAATGTCTACAGTTACATAAAAATGTGTCCATGAAATTTGTATATTCTAGATAGAGATACGGTAAATCAATTGGGAGTAGGGCATTCCACAATAGAGGGATTCTATTGAAGAAGAAATGTCTACTTATACATATTACTACTGTTCCGAACACCATTCATTTTACCACTTGTTGAAAATCTAGTGATTCCATTAGCTAGGGTGATGTAGTTTGTAACATCAAAGGAAGGAGAGGGATACTTAAATGACTTCAGCTAGCACAAAATAGTTTTGCTATGTTCAAAGGTATACAATATGGTAGTAAAATTTAGTTCCTTATTTAAAATAAACTTTGTAGCTCTCCTTTGAATCTGTTCAATAAGCACAATATTCTTGATAAGGTTTGGTCTCCATATCATTGAACAGTATTTAACTTCTGATCTTACCAAAGACAGGTGCAATATTCTCTTGTCTGTCACTGTTTTGATTAAATTAGGGGTCACCTCCAGATGCTTGAAGATATTTATTTCTATAACTGATTCTAATATTAATACATAGAACTAAAGATGAAGCCATGACCAGCAATAATCTATGATACAGCTACTTCTCATTTCATAAATACAGTGGTCTTGTTTTGATTGTTCTAAAACCCTTAAACTGTTTAAATAGGATACATACATGATTTCAACATATTCTTTATTACAAATTACTGAGCAGCCATGCAGCTCAGCTGATTTGCCTAAGATTGATTCAGCAATAACAATTGCTAGCTTACTTAATACTACTTAAAATTACACAACTAATTCAAAAAGCATGTAGTCTAATGTGGTGGCCTCAATTGTGGAGATAGGTAAAAAGTTCCACACTCAATTGAACAGTTTTTGGGAATCACCCTGTAGCCTGTAGTAATATAGTGGTTAGCTATTGTGACTATGTTGAAATGATGTGGATGATGGAAGCGAGTTGAATGACAAGTGGTGGCAGAGAGGATTATAACTAGTCTTCATTGATCTGACATTATGTCAGATCAAAGTCAAAGTTGATCTGACATTGTATGGTAATGCTTAGCAGCATGCATAAGCATGCCAAGTTGGGGCATACGCCCTGGAAACAAAAATTGGATTTTCAAAGCTTGGATGTGAATATTTTGACACCCAAACTCCTTCAGCAGTCATGCACTGTTACATTGTTAAACCACATACATAATAAATCTGCAATAATAACATTATGATGATTTGATATGAAATTATCCAATGTGATGTTTTCTGACATGTATCTATATCAGTTATGGTTTTAACTGTAAGACATTTAAAACCCCTTTAGAAACCAGTAAAAGAGTGTGTGAGCATGTGGTAGAGTGTGTGAGCATGTGGTAGAATGGTGCAGATTGCACTTCATTGAAAGGTGTAGGTTTGGTTCCTGAAATGAGACAACTTTTTTTTCACTTTTTTGAACTTTTCAGGTACACCTTTTAAAGCTGTTTGACTGCTCTATTAGAGTCGTTGACTGTTCGTATTAGAGTCAGCATAACCAAGTGCTTTTCGTTTTAGCAACTAAATTTGTTGAAGCCTTCACTAGTGCTCCTTTCATCAAAGTGTTTGCAGATTTACCAGATTTCCATGCTGATAACACTCCCCAGTCAACAATTCCAGCAAGTCTTTTTATTACCCCCTACCATCCTGATATTGTATTTACAACTTTCAGAGCTCATCCATTGCACTGTTGGAATTAACATGTCTGCTAGACTCTATTCATCATATTCAGTCGGCTCGATCTAGAAAACAGAACAAAACTGATTACCTTCAGTTGTTGGCTGAATTTGATCGCCTCAACATTGCTAATTATTATGAAACAATTGAGATAACAGTATTGGGGCATTACCAAGTCTCTTCTATCCAGAACTTGGTCAATTTGTTTAGATTTATCCTTCCTGAGTTAAACACATCAAAAAGTGGAATCAGGAGTTGGTTAGATGAAGCAGCCTCTGCCAGTATCTCTGCCTCTCAGAGGATTTTCATGGCGAGACAATGTAAAGAGTGGTGTCCGAACTAGATACATGGTTAGCTAATATCAAGACACACGGTAGTGTGTCGTGCGGCCCAAGAAGCCGGCGCGCAACACCCGTAGTATATTGACAGGAAGAAAGAAAACGCAATTTTCGCACCTCCGTAGCTCTGTGCTGCCTTGATGAAACAAGACGATTTTTTCTGTGGACACTCCCTCCACCCTCAGCACTCAACATTCCAAATTAGAGCGAAATCGCTTCACACGTTCCCGAGATATGCGACTTCAAAAATTGGCTTAGTTTCTTCGTTTTTTTCTTCTTATTTTTCTTTCTCTTTTCGCACACTTACAAAAACTGCTATAAAACGCGAACGCCATATCCGATTGCCTTAAAATTTGGCACACAGAAGGAGGGGTATAAAGGCGCATTTCTGTACCAACGTTGGCTAGGATACAATAAACAGGTAAAGAGTTATGATTGATTATTCACGAAAAATAACACCAATATGTTGTCACGCCTACAGGGTAAACCGCGTATGGGAAGAAGCTGAAAATCGGTGGGTGAATAGGTTAACTGTTGAACCTCAAACCTTTTGTGGTTTGAAAGAAATCGAGCTAAAAACCAGAAAGATACAACGAAAACACCAACAGTGTGTAACAATTACGCAATCGAGATTAGCTAATAAAAAAAAACGACTACTTGCCACGCCTACCAGATAAACCGCTAGGGGGAATGCTTTGAAAATCGCTGTATAGATGGAGTAATCATCTTAGAAAGGCTCTTCAATGGTGTAGAAGAATCAGACTTAAAGCCACGGAGTTATAACACGAAATCCAACTTGGTGTAGCAAGTGCGAGATCGAGATACTCTAATAGAGCAGTCATCCTAATAGAGCAGTCACCCTGAAGAGAATTCAAGAGATCAGCTAGAAACAAGCAACCTGTATAGAGATCAGCTACAAACAAGTCACCCTGTAGAGAGATCAGCTACAAACAATTCACCCTGTAGAGAGATCAGCTAGAAAGAGTTAACTTATACGGAGTTCATGCAACTATGAAAAGGGAAAGTTCAGCTAGAAGAAATCACCTTGTAGAGAGTTCAGCTACAAAGAAACCATCATGTAGAGAGTTCAACTACAAACAAATCGCCCTGTAGAGAGATCAATAGAAGAAGTTACCTTGTAGAGAGTTCAGCTACAAAGAAACCATCATGTAGAGAGTTTAGCTGCAAACAAATCACCTGTAGAGAGTTCAGTAACAAACAAATCTCTCTGTAGAGGGATCAGCCAGAAAAAGGTTCCTTGTAGAGAGTTCAGCTACAAACAAATCACCCTGTAGAGAGATCAGCTAGAAGTAACCTTGCAGAGAGTTCAGTTACAAAGAAACCATCATGTAGAAAGTTCAGCTACAAACTATTGACCTTGTAGAGACATCAGCTAAAAGAAGTTACCTTATAGAGAGTTCAGCTACAGAGAAACTATCATGTAGAGAGTTCAGCTGCAAACAAATCACATATAGAGAGTTCAGCTACAAGCAAATCTCCCTGTAGAGAGATCAGCTAGACGAAGTTTCCTTGTAGAGAGTTCAGCTACAAACAAATCACCCTGTAGAAAGATCAGCTAGAAGAAATTACCTTGTAGAGAGTTCAGCTACAAAGAAACCATCACGTAGAGAGTTCAGCTGCAAACAAAACGCCTGTACAGAGTTCAGCTACAAGCAAATTTCCCTGTAGAGAGATCAGCTAGAAGAAGTTTCCTTGTAGAGAGTTCAGCTACAAACAAATCACCCTGTAGAAAGATCAGCTAGAAGGAGTCACCTTGTAGAGAGTTCAGCTACAAACTAGTGACCTTGTAGAGACATCAGCTAAAATAAATTACCTTGTACAGAGTTTAGCTACAAAGAAACCATCATGTAGAGCCTCACTCCAGGTATGTTCACAAGCCATCTTTGGCAGGTTTTAGTAAACCTACTTTTTGAAACCTGCCAACAATGGTTCAGGAACATACCTCTGTAGAGAGTTCAGCTGCAAACAAATCTCCCTGTAGAGAGATCAGTTAGAAGAAGTTTCCTTGTAGAGAGTTCAGCTACAAACAAATCACCCTGTAGAAAGATCAGCTAGAAGAAGTCACCTTGTAGAGAGTTCAGTTAAAAAGAAACCACCATATAAAGAGTTCAGCTACAAACTAGTGACCTTGTACAGACATCAGTTACCTTGTAGAGAGTTCTGCTACAAAGAAACCATCATGTAGAGAGTTCAGCTGCAAACACATCACCTGTAGAGAGTTCAGCTACAAACAAATCTCCCTGTAGAGAGATCAGCTAGAAGAAGTTTCCTTGTAGAGAGTTCAGCTACAAACAAATCACCCTGTAGAAAGATCAGCTAGAAGAAGTTACTTTGTGGAGAGTTCAGTTACAAAGAAATCATCATGTAGAGAATTCAGCTGCAAATAAATAACCTGTAGAGAGTTCAGCTACAAACAAATCTCCCTATAGAGAGATCAGCTAGAAGAAGTTATCTTGTAGAGAGTTCAGCTGCAAAGAAACCATCATGTAGAGAGTTCAGCTACAAACAAATCTCCCTGTAGAGAGATCAGCTAGAAGAAGTTTCTTTGTAGAGGGTTCAGCTACAAACAAATCACCCTATAGAAAGATCAGCTAGAAGGAGTCACCTTGTAGAGAGTTCAGTTACAAAGAAATCATAATGTAGAGAGTTAAGCTACAAACTAGTGACCTTGTAGAGACATCAGCTAAAAGAAATTACCTTGTAGAGAGTTCAGCTACCATGAAACCATAATGTAGAGAGTTCAGCTGCAAACAAATCACCTGTAGAGAGTTCAGCTACAAACAAATCTCCCTGTAGAGAGATCAGCTAGAAGAAGTTTCCTTGTAGAGAATTCAGCTACAAACAAATCACCCTCTAGAAAGATCAGCTATAAGAAGTCACCTTGTAGAGAGTTCAGTTACAAAGAAACCATCATGTAGAGAGTTCAGCTGCAAACAAATCTCCCTGTAGAAAGATCAGCTAGAAGAAGTCACCTTGTAGAGAGTTCAGCTACAAAGAACCATCATGTAGAGAGTTCAGCTGCAAACAAATCACCTGTAGAGAGTTCAGCTACAAACAAATCTCCCTGTAGAAAGATCAGCTAGAAGAAGTTACCTTGTAGAGAGTTCAGCTTCAAAGAAATCACCCTGTAGAAAATTCAGCCACAAACAAATTGCCCTGTAGAAAGATTAGTTAGAAGAAGTTACCTTGTAGATTATTCAGCTACTAACAATTCACCCTGTAGAGAGGGCATCAAGAAGAAGTCACCTTGTAGAGTGTTCAGTTACAAAGAAACCACCATGGAGAGTTCTGTAATAAATGTATGTATTATATATATAATTTGTACATATACTGATAAAATCAGAAATATTTAAAGTACATCTGCTTCATCTTTTCTTCTTCCTGTGGTAAAGAAAAAAAAGACAGGTTAAAAAAGTCCCAAAGTTTGTGGTATACAAATACAAAAAGAAATTATATCTAATCCAAAACAGCCAAGCTGTAAAAAAACAGTGCGGCCCTCAAAAAGGCTATGGTGAAAAAAGATGTGAAATCCAAGGTGGCGGCCAAGAAATGGCTGTGATGGTAGGTTAATGGTAAAAATTTTAATAACGGCAATTTAGGTGAATTTTTTGCCAAGACCAAGCGGCACAAAAATTCACCTGAATTGTCGTTATTAAAATTTTTACCATTAACCTACCATCACAGCCATTTCTTGGCCACCACCTTGGATTTCACATCTTTTTTCACCATAGCCTTTTTGAGGGCCGCACTGTTTTTTTTACAGCTTGGCTGTTTTGGATTAGATTGTAATTATCATTGTAATTGTATGTGTATAATAATTGTGTGTGTGTGGTTTTTTTTTTCTCTTTTTGTACCTTGCCATGCCCACAGTAGTGCTCTAGGCAGCCTACTCTGTGGTCGCATGCAGTCCGAGGTTACACCTGCTTCTTTCTTTTTCATTCCTGTACATATTTTCTCATGTAATGATGGCTCTCTCACTATTGATCTTTTTTAGCAGAAATTGGTCGGCCACCCTTGACCGGTTCAGTAGGTAATTGGGCAGTCTTCGAGCCAATTGGTCGGTAAATGTCCAATGGCCGACCATTATAATCCACTCTGAGTGGTGGTGGTGACGGTGGCAAAATATTTCTAAGCTGTGTAAACCTTCACTGTTAAAAAAAAGGTGTTTGCAAAACACCTTTTGGGGAGCTATAGCTGCCATTTACACCAGACTCCTCTGAGGGTGTTCTGTTACACCCATAGGGTACTTCAATTACACCCATGGGGTGTAGAAGATATAAAAGAAAATGGAAATGGACTGTTTTCTTTGTTATACAGCCAATCACATTTTCACCGAACAATTTCAAACATCATCATATAATTGACACAAAGAACATACAAGAAACATGGATATATGATAGTAATACACACATTCAGTATCATTAACTCTTCCTACCTCTTATGGTTTCAGTTTGTATTTATAACATAGCCAATAAGCATGACTTTCGATTGTGGGTTTCATTTTAAAAAGCTCTGAAATGAATTACTGCATGGTTGTCACAAGAAATAATACAGTGTATATGTACAGGTACATGATAATGCCATCACACTGTAATTAGCACCTACGCAAATCTATTGCATGTACATCTTATGCATGTGCATGAGATACATCAGTAGTAGAGTCACATGCTATATGCATGTCTTCCATTGTTTTGCCTTCTTCATTGTTTATGAGTGCAATGCTGGAAGATATTTTTTGTTTGTAAATGCTAGCCTGTATTGACTTACAAACTTAATGTGTGACCGAATTGTGTTAATTTTATTAACTAAACCAGGTGTACATAAACACCAAAGGGTGTTGACAAACACCAAGAAGTGTTCAAAATTGAATTAGTGCAGTGCAAACACCCATGGGTGTTCCTACTACACCAAATCAGGTGTGGGTGTTTAGGTAACACAGCAACATGGGCGTTTGAGAACATCCAACTTTAACAGTGTTTGTACTTGATTGTAAGTCTTGAAATCAGTCTGCGAGAAGATAATGTTGCCCTTTGTAGCTCACAAAGCATGATACTCTACTCTCCCTAGGTTTGACCCATCTAGTCTGCACTCTTTCAATAATAGTACTGTATGTAGCTTTATAGAACTTTGCGTGGGCGAGATCAAAGGAAAAAGTGTACTTTAAATTTCATAAAGTACACTCTCTCAGCCGGCCAACTGCTTCATCGACCACAAAGAGTGCTTTATTGCACCGCAAAGAGTGCTTTATTGCGAATAAAGCACTCTTTGCGGTGCAATAAAGCACTCTTTGCGGTGCAATAAAGCACTCTTTGTGGGCAATAAAGCACAGTTGCCCACGTGCCTTAGTGTAGGCTAATAGCCTACGGGGCTCGCGCCAGTACGACTAATCACCCAAGCCGGTGAAGGCTGATAGCCTCGCCGCGCTGAGTGATCAATCACCCCAGCCGATACGAGTTCCACCACTGGATTGCTTTTATAGACATACCTAAATGCTTCGATGATGGGTGGGAGAAGATAACGTTGCTGTTACGTTTGTTAATGTAAACGGACAAATCCTGGAGATATCACGGAAATACTTCACCATGTGACTCGCAATAGAATCGATTGTGGGTTGCGAGCAAAACCTGCCAAAAGATGCGATGAACATCTACTATGCCAAACTATGGTGAAATACGCGTGAGTTACTTTGTTAAACTAGTTTGTGTGCATTCAGGCTGCTAATAGTTTGTGCAACGCTTGTTAATTACGAGTCCTAGTGTATGGTGAAGCTACACGACTAGAAAGTTCCATAAATCATTTAAAGCATAGCCTTGCGAGTGCTATATGAATAATAAAGTACGAGGCGCGCGGCCGAGATGCTAATAAAGCACGAGGCGAAGCCGAGTGCTTTATTAGCATCGAGGCCAAGCGCCGAGTACTTTATTTTTCATATAGCACTCGCGGCTATGCTTTAACATATACATATATGTCTTTTGTTAGATTAGGGTTCCAAACTCAGGATGCATACAGAAATTTACATGGAACTAGACCCAGATAACTAGCAGATTTTACAGATTCATCACATTTGTTTAGATTACCTTACAAAGTTTAGTGACTTCACTGTATTACCTGTATGTGAAATGTTGCTGATATGTGGAGGGAATGACATGGAAGAAATAAGACTCCAAGATATAGACATTGAATTGTATGATTCACTGTTTTGTTTTAGGTGGTGAGGTAGATCTTAAGCAGATGAGCATGGCACGTTTATCAATATTTAGGCTCGTCTGCCATTATTTGGTCCATTGAATATATAATGAAATTTAAAATTCTGTTGTAATCATTGTTTTTCACACAATAGTTAAAAGCTATGGCCTAGCCAACCACTCACTTGCATAATAATAACAGTGGAATTTTCAAATTTAGCTAGGCGACATGCATAATATACATGTAGTTATATGTTGCTATACTACAGTACCAACAAAGGTTGAGTTGGGTTAACTAGCTACTATATGCATGCATGTATGTAGGCGATACTATATCATTTTTGTAAAATTTTCTTGGGCACATAGGCAGAGCTGCCTGCCCAGTAATAATAAATAAATAAGTGATCCATACCTACATTGACACCTCGGAGAGGGTGCAGGGAAGAGTGACCAAACTTGTCCCCAAACTATCCACACTTCCATACAAATCCAGAGCTTTGTTGTGCTTGCAGCAGCTGATCACAGTGTAAAGGCTTTGAATCAAGAGGTAGTTAGTCCATATATTAGCTACTGAGGTCTCTCTCAAAGTTAACTTCACTCAGTTCAACCTGTGACCTGGGAGATATAGATGTTTCCATTGTATAACTTGTATCAGTTGTATGTAAAGTTTTACCAATAAGTATACCTTTGCACTTCTGATTGAGGTTGAGAAGTTAAAATGCAGGGGTGGACCCAGGAGTTGGCAAGGGGAGGAGCACAGACAGGCTAAGTTGTAGGTGGTTGGAGAGAGACAGATTCTCTTGTTGGTTGCTACATTTTTAAATCAGCAAAATAATCACCTCTTTAGTGTCTCACTGTTGATTTTTGTCATTTAAGATGGTTGTGAAGCCTTAAAAGTTGTTCAAAATGGCTCTGAATGTTTTAAGCACCAACACAATAATTATTTTAGAGGCGCTTAGTACGTATTAAGGTGCCAGGTGACAATTTCACAGTTAGATTGACCATAGGTTTGACTTTGGTTTCAAGTGAATTCATAATAGCTAAATGTTAGTAAAACGTGTATGAGTTTTATAGTTAAACTGACCTGACTTAAAGTTTAGTATTTTAATCAGAAACATGGCTGGCTCCTCCACAGGTGAGGTAGGGGGGGGTAGGGGGGTAGGGGGGGTAGGGGGGGGGGGGGGGGGGGATTTGCCCCAAATGCCCCATCCTGGATCCTCCATTGACATGTAGACCATTCTTGTGCCTTGCTTATAAGTGCCTTTGTAGCCGCTCCCTAGAATCACAGACACTCTTGATTATTGATTATACGTTAGTAACATCCGCAAAGACATCTAACTCACTATATCTTTCCGTGGAATTAGTCTCGTGTAGCCAGACCACCTTTTTCGCCCACGGCGCTTATCGATTCAGTAGAGATCATAATTAAGCGCCTGCCATTATCATAGTTCATCTCTGATCGCGGGAGAAAAGCGGGTCTGGCCACACTGGACTGGAAGTGATCTACGCGTGATAAAGGATTGATTAGCTATACGGTAAAGGGCAGGTCAGTCTCTAAGCTCACTGGTCACTCACGGCAGACGAGACACTAAGAAGCCGTCTGGCCACGTGAGACTAGCTCGTTATTTTTTGTTTCTTTTAATCTGCTTTACCAGTTAGACACTGGAGGCAAAGCCTGTGCTTACTACTTCAGTTATAACATGCAAAAGCTCAACCGCATTGCTTCATTTAATTAGTTTAGGCCACTACAATGAGATAACTTGTTTCTCATCAACCGCCCGCACCAAAATTTTCTTTTGCCCATGCAAACTCATTATTGCACGAGATTGCAGCATGGCTTCTTTTGAGTGTAGTGTTAGTGGGTTTAATTATCACGTAGAAAAGCACTATTTCTATGGAAAACTGCAATCCCATTGAGATACAGACACTCAGATTTTTGAGGCTTTTTTGTACTTCTGTGTTGATTAGAGTGCTTTCTGGAGCATCAACAACCACCAAGGCATCAACAGTGAGTGCTACAGTGTATATACACTAGCATTGGTACTGTGATCTGCATGCCCTATGTGGAGGAGGGCCATCATATCTTACTGAAGAGTCATAGTAGCTTTAGTGTTGCTACTTCTGCCACAAGCTTGCACAGCCCCTCCCCCTAATAAAACTGACTAGCCTACACGTGCTAACACCGCTGCTGTACTGGGGTATGATACATGACCCCAAGACTGGTGGAAGTCTCGTAAAGGACTTGAAAGCTTTGTTACTGAAGTTAAAGTTTATGTCAACTCAGTCGGAGTTTTACCCTTAGTGTGCACCAGTGCTTGGTGTGCACCCAGCCAATAACCTAAAATAAAGGATTATTATACTGGTTTTGTACAAATATATACATCCTGCAATTTATAGCTATGGCTTGTGCAATAATGAGATAACCCGCCCGCTCGCATGTGTTACTCTATGAGAAGTTGATGAGAAACAAGTTATCTCATTGTAGTGGCCTTATTATTGATAATGCACCTATCATTGTTGGGGGGCATTTCCAAACTGATTTTGGTACGCTTAAGGTCATAATTACGTTAGAAAGGGAGAGGGGGGGTTCAGTCCGTGACATTATAAATTTTTATTAAAGCAGTTATAGTGTAAACAGCTAGGAACAAAGAAAGTGATGTGATTATGCTGCAATACTGTTTGTAGACTATGTTTTCAGATAAAGAATATAACGTTTTGTGCTTCTCGATTGCCCATGCATTGTTTTCATAGTGTGACGCTAAGGAGGGGGGGGGGGGGGGGGGGGTGGAGTTTGAAGTTAGCATCATTATGACGTTAAGCATACCAAAATCAGTTTGGAGATGCCCCCTTATTATTATTATTATTATTTGGCGGAAAAGGGCAGACAGCAAAGCTGATTAAGCCCAAACAATCACAAATTATAAGTGCTGTTCAATCAAGTTTGAAAATGTAGCTAGAGTGTTCAGTTCAATTAGGTGCTTATATGCCTATCAATGTAATGCTCGATTACTACAGATGCGGGCTGAGGGTTTGGAGAAGGTTGGGGATGATGGGGGGATTGATTGCCAAGTTTTCCCGACATGGTGGGGGTTGTCTTTACTAAGAAATTTACTGAAGCAAAGGCATGTGCCTTAGAAAGGGGCTAGCTAGCTACTAGAATCCACTAGAATTCACTCACAACCCGAATCTCTTGACCAACGTCTGAACGCCACATAATTATACAAAATCCCCTCCTAGCCCCACTATCCCTGGGGTTTGCTAGTCAAGACTTGGTCAAGGTTTGCATCGCCAATACTTCCCCAGTAGGTGGGGAATAATGATTTTCTGTGATGCAAATCACCGCCTCAGCCTGTATTCCTGGTAGTCGGGAATTACATTGATAGGTGCATTACACCACACCTCTCTAGCTACTGGCCCAGGTCAGGCAGTGGGTCAGCCAGATTTGTAGGAGATTCATTACCCCAAGTTGTCCCATGGTAGGAACATTTGCAACGTAAAAGCCACGTTGTTAGTGATCAGTGTAAATAATACAAATTAGTAGGCGATTCATAACATAAAAATGTTCTCCAAAGTGGGGAATTTGTCATGTAGATTGTGCATATCTCCACCAATCCCACCTCTGCCTGACAAGGGGCATATTTCGTTGAATAATGCACCTACACTGGTCTCTTCATTTTCTGGCCATCAATTATCCGAATTTTCTGTTATCCGAACTGTGGAAGTGACTGTTCTATTAGAGCATTTTGCCTAGAGTGTATGTCCTATTAGAGTATTTTAACTGAACTCTATATAAATGTATGGGCTTTTTGTTCATCCAAACTTTTCCATTAACGCCCAATGAGTTTGGATAATGAAGGGACCTCTGTATCATTTATAATTCCCAGTATGGATTAAGTAGGAGTGTTGTAGTGTATTTATGAACTGTATTTGCCCACGGTAGTGGGACTTTTGACTAAAATTTATTAAGCAAAATGGAGGCCACAGCCTACACAAGCTTGTGCACATTACATGAATCACTCATCAACTGCAGCAGTTATTGGGGGATTGGTAGGGGATTAGACAAGCTCCTATGCTTTAGTAATGGGGTCTTGCATATTGTCAAATCCCCAGCTACAAATAGTATTTTTTATGTGCATTTCCATTGATGTAATAATAGATATCTGGTATAGTAAACTGAGTCATTAGTAGCTTGGTGTTGTAAGAAACCAATGAATATCAAGCATGACGGTGTATCCAGGATGGGGAATTTAGGGTACCCATGCCCCCTCCTATTACATTTTGTTCTATGATTGCTCTGTGTACAAGGTACTAAGTGAATCATGCACAAAACATGTGGCTGTAATTGAGCTCATTCTATTAACCCTTAAACCTGCATAGGTCAGAAATCTGGTGCAAATATTTATGCATGCCTTGTGCAAAGAAAGTGCTGTAGCTTTCAAAGCATCCATCCTATGGTTATACAATTTGCGTCATCTACTTGTTATGTAACAAGGATTAAAATGATACCTTCCCTAACACTAAACAGTGAGACCAAAACCAGCCGTGTAAATAACTTTTTGGCAGGGAACACACAATCTCTTTACATGGCTTTATAAAATGATCCATAACTCTATGGTAGTTGCACCTAGCAACGTGCAACAAGTTCTGTTTGTTTTGTCATAAAATTCTTTTTATCAGGCCATACATGATTCATGTGAGTAAAGCCACAATTTCAAATTTAAGACATGGCAAGAATTTCAAAACACAGAAACGTGACTTGCTGTTGTTCATTGCTTCATAACAAGTATGCCACTATAGTTAAAATATTCATTTGAGTAATGTGTTGTTTTGCACTATAAAAATTAAGTTACCCCACTTAACATCACCATTCATGCCCATATTGTGTAAACACACGTTCCCAAGAGGTTTAAGGGTTAAAGGAGAATTTTAGATAGCAACATCTTTCTTCTCCAGAGCCTAAGATACTCTAATATAGAGCAGTCCATGGCTTTAATGGTAACAGTCATTACAATGCTGTGCATGTGCTTGAATCAATCACATAGACAGTGGGTGAGGGTTAAGGGCATTTAGAGCAGTCAGCCTACCTAATAATTACATTTAATATCTCTTAATGGTAACAGATTATGTATTTACTTCATTTTGCCTCTAATTCATTTTGGGGGTATGCCCTCAGAAAATTTCCAATTTTAGAAGCTCTGTGATAGCATTTAGGTTGTTTTACTGTATTGAAATCCATGTTTCCCGCATGCTTCCAAAACAAACTCCACTGTGCAACTTTCATCACTAAAATTAGCCCTCTTACAATTAGAATTCTAGGAAAATGGGATGGGAATGGAAAGCGGGAACAGGACAAAAGCTTGATAAAGGTGATGCAGGTTTCTTTGTAACATTGTTGGATCCTTCCGTTGAAACAATCAAAACACTCTAATAGAGCAATCAAGAATGTTTCACTAACTATCCCACCAATGAACTGCATCGAAAGCCTGGTAATTGATGGACTATAGACTAGCTAAGCCATCAACACTGAAAGTTAGCTACTCTGTTGCAAACCATAACATTTTAAAATTCAACCATTAACCATGAAAGTGCTCTAATTGACTGACAGAGCCTGCATATAGATGCCGGGTACCTGCAACCTCAGGAAAAATGTCACGTGATGGGCACGTGAAAGTTGCAGGAGCCATACACCCATACATACGTGTGTGTAGGTGCATGGCTCCAATAAGGTAAACAATATAAGCAGTAATGGGGATTCCTCTTGGATGCACCAGTGCTGCA